>NW_027069627.1:138347-371548 GCF_002906115.3 Quercus suber | reverse complement strand
TTTTTTTCACTTTTTTTTTTTTCTGTAAATTTTATATTATTAAGTATATTATAAATATTTAAGATAATTATTAGTATTTAGAGTGTGGACTGTAGAGTGATTTATCTTTATCTTTTTTTTTCTTTTTCTATGGTACTTTACTTTTAAGAAATTAAGTACTAGGTAATTTTTTTTTCACTTTTTTTTCTTTTTAAAATTTTAATTATTAAGTGAATTATAAATATTTAAGGTAGTAATTAGTTTTTAGAGTGTGGACCGCAAAGTGATTTATCTTTTTTTTTTTTTTCTTTTTGTATGGTACTTTACTTTCAATAAATCAAGTATTAGGTAAACTTTTTTGTCACTTTTTTTTTTCTTTTGTAAATTTTATATTGTTAAGTAGATTATAAATATTTAAGATAGTAATTAGTATTTGTAGTGTGGACCGTGGAGTGATTTTTCTTTTTCTTTTTCTTTTTGTATGGTACTTTATTTTCTAGAAATAAGTACATGGTAAATTATTTTTTTCTCTTTTTTTTTTTTCTTTTATAAATTTTATATTATTAAGTAGATTACAAATATTTAAGATAGTAATTAGTATATAGAGTGTAGACTGTGGAGTGATTTATCTTTATCTTTTTTTTTCTTTCTTTTTGTATGATACTTTGCTTTCAAGAAATAAAGTACTGGGTAATTTTTTTTTGGGTCATTTTTATATTATTAAGTTGATAATAGATGGTCATTAGTATTTAGAGTTTGGATTGTGAAGTGATTTATGTTAATCTTTTTTTTTTTTTTTTGTATAGTACTTTACTTTCAAGAAATCAAGTATTGGGTATTTTTTTCACCTTTTTTTTTTCTTTTGTAAATTTTATATTATTAAGTGGATTATAAATATTTAAGATAGTAATTAGTATTTAGAGTGTGGACTGTTGAGTGATTTATTTTTATCTTTTTCTTTTTATATGGTACTTTATTTTCTAGAAATCAAATACTTGGTAAATTTTTTTTTTCACTTCTTTTTTCTTTTGTAAATTTTATATTATTTAGTGGATTATAAATATTTAAGATAATAATTATTATTTAGAGTGTGGACACTACAAAAAAACTTGATTTTTAGCAGTGGTTGTAACCACTACTAAAACTGTTAAAAATTGCTGCTAAAAGTTAGATAAGTCTATACCAACGGTTTTCTAAACCCTTGCTACAACTTGAATAACCGCTTTTAAGTTCCCGTCGCTATAGATCACTATAGGTTATAGCAGCGGTTTTAGGAATCACTAGTATAGAAAACATCTTTGAACTGCTGCTAGAGAATTAAAAACCACTAGTACACACTGCCTTACTTTTGGAATTAATTATTTATACCAACGGTTGTGTAATTGCTGCTATAGATTCTTTAGTAACAGTTCTATGAACAGCTGCTAGAGAATTAAAAACTACTAGTACACATGGCCCTTCCTTTTGGAATTAATTATTTGTACCAACGGTTATGTAACTACTGCTATAGATTATTTAGCAGTAATTCATAGAATTGTTGCTAGAGAATTAAAAAACCGCTAGTACATAGGGCCTTCCTTTTGGAATTAATTATTTACACCAGCGGTTATGTAACTGCTGCTATAGATTCTTTAGTAGCAGTTCTATAAACCATTGCCAAACAAAATTAAAAATGTTAGTATTCCTTTTCCTTATTTCTAGCATGAATTATTTTTAACAGTGGTTTTGTGAATTACTACTAGATATTCTTTAACAATAGTTTTATACAACACTTCTATAAAATAAAATAAAAACAGTTCTCCCATTCATACACTTTGTTATAAATTAGTTATTGCAGCAAAAAACAACTACTACTATAGGTTCCATGTAGGAGCAGTTATAAAAACCGTTGCCGAAGGTATAAACATTATTGAATATTACAAAAATATTTTTTTAATTAAATTTTTCCCTGAAAATTAGTATTATAACATGTTTGGAATGTTATTAAAATACACAATTTCAAAACTCAAAGTAATATAATAATTGTATCTTATAGATGATTTAAAATTAAACCATGGTAGAATATGGTTTTACATTGCGCACCAAATATTCTCTCTACTTATATACCTAAAACAAAAACTATCCAACCAAATTATCCAAACCTAAATCATATTTAAGCCCCTAATTTTAAAAAGAAGAAAGAAAAAAAAAATTACCTGTAGGGGTTTTGGCGTCTTGATAGTAGTGGGAGGCTTGTATAACAGAGGTGCTGACCTCTTAGATTCCTCTTTCTCTCTCTTTCAATTGTTTTGTCAGCCTTAGGTCTTTTATTTTGGTAATATATAGTGAAACATTGTGTTTTATTTAACAATCTGCAACATTTTTGCCTCTCTCTATTTCTCTTTAGGGCCTTATTTGGTTAGTTATTACTATTAGTCCTTAATTATTATTATTTTTTTGCTTTTTTAAAAAATACTAAAATGGTGGGTATGCTAAAAGATACGAAGAATAGAGAAATGTGCGATGTAAGCTTAGTCAATTAATGAAATATTCTCTCTACTTATATACTCAAAACAAAAACTATCCAACCAAATTACCTAAACCTAAATCATATTTAAGCCCTTAATTTAAAAAGAAAAAAGAAAAAAAAAATTACCCGTAGGGGTTTCGACGTCTTGATGTTGGTGGGAGGCCAGTATAATGGAGGTGGTGACCTCTCAGATTCTTCTTTCTCTCTCTTTCAAATGTTTTGTTAGTCTTAGGTCTTTTATTTATCTGATTTGTTATTACTATTAGTTCTTACTTATTTTATTTTGTTTTTTGTTTTAAAAATACTAAAACAATGGGTATGCTAAAAGACACGAAGAATAGATAAAAGTGTGGTGTAAGCTTAAGCAATTAATGAGATATTAATGAGACAGCAGTTAAATAAGTTAATGAGAATTTTTGGGTAACAGTAAAATAAATTTAATGAAAGAAGTAAAAAAATGCTAAATGCAAAATTAGAGCGCCACTTGGCAGGACCTCATACACTCCCGCGTGAGGTCTAAAATACTAAAACAATGGATATACTAAAAGACATGAAGAATAGAGAAAGGTGTGGTGCAAGTTTAGACAATTAATAAGATATTAATGAGATAACAGTAAAATAAGTTAATGTGAATTTTTAGGTAACTGTAAAAAAAACTTAATGAAAGAGGTAAAAAATGATAAATTCAAAATTAGAGCGTCACTTGGCATGAGGTCTCTGCTTTTATATATATATATATATATATTGATTTCAAATAAATCATTTAGTTGGCGTCAGAGTAACACAATAGTACCAAAATCCTAAAGTTCCAAACTTTTAACTTTAAGTCCCAAATGACCAATAGCCAAAGTGTGCCCAATAAATGACAAATTAAAAAAAGGCACAATAGTTGAATATTAAGAACAAATTACTTGATAAATAACTTGATATCAATAATACTTCAATTTTTTTAAAAAATTTATAAATATGATAAAATTTTAACTTATGACATCTGCTCTATGATAATTGATTTTTATTATTATGCTAAGATATTCATTCATTCATCAAATACATTTTCTTTCGTGATCCATTTCATGTCAACTCAATTGGTTTTTGGTGTAGCTAAAGTTTGAACTCCTAAATGTTTTATCCAATTATAAGAGACTTAACAAATACTTTGGATTTTTTAAGTAAATGCGATTCTATATTATGGGATGGGTTGTCGGTCATAGACTATATGTCTATTTTATTTTATTTTTAAATTTTTTATTCCAACTTTATAGGGGCCAATTATATTTTTTTTGTCCAAAATTTAAATCCTATATATCTCTATTATATATATATATATATATATATTTTTTTTTTTTTATATATAAAAAAAAAAAAAGTTAGGTGCCCCCATTGATCTAAAGTCTCTATCCCCAATTTGACACCACACTTAGCACGCTGAAAATCCCTAAGCTTATTTCTCTTAAAAACAGTGATATTGGAGAAAAGAGATGAGAGAAAAATAAGGTTTTTAGCTTTTTATGTAATGTCAGATGTGGGTCCCATGAATTTTAAAATATTTACAATAATACTATTGAACATTGTTACTCAAATATTGAAAATTGCTATGGATGTGATCTCAAAATACAGTGTTTAAACAATTTAAATTGAGAATTGTGACTAAAAATCCCAAACACTCTTAACTAAAATATCTTAACAAACATATATATATATATATATATTTGTTGGGAAAAATGTCTTGACACCCTCTAAACTCTAACATAGTGGCTATTACACCCCTAAACTTTTATTTTAGTCAATTTACTCCTTCAACTTTACATATGTGCCAAATTAATACTTTAGTTAGTTTGATGTTAATAAACTAACAGAATACTCATGTCACAGACACTAGTGAGCATTAAAATCATCCAATTATATCACCTAAGACCTATGGAGAGACGAGAGAGAAAAAAAAAACAATTTTAAGANAAAAAAAAAAAAAAAAAAAAAAAACCTATGGGTCCCCAAAAAAAGGGAAAATTCTTGGAGGCCCCTTAAACTTTGAAGTAGTGGCCATTACTCCCCTCAAACTTTTGTTTTAGCCAATTTACTTTTTAAACTTTGTGTGTGTTGCAAATAGAACCATCTGTTAGCATAATCGTTAAGTGACTAACGAAATTGTCACAAAAGTGCATCTCATTTTTAAAAAGCACAAAAAACATTCATCCAAATTCCAGACCAATTGGGAGGGGGTGAGAAAAAAAAAAAACAAAAAACAAAAAACGAAAAACAAAAGATACCAGTAGCAAAACCATGGACATAATCAAGACAGCCTCATCCTTATCCCCAACTGCAGATAAAGATGAAGCACAAGAACATACCTACCCAGATCAAACTCTATTAAAAGAAAATGCAGATTAGATCAAACTCTATTAGAAGAAATTGCAAGCTAAGTTAAACAATTATCTGCTATCTCAAATTTAAATCAATTGTTATTTGGATATTCAAAAAGAATTGTAATTTGTACAAAATTATAAATACATGTACAAGATCCCAAAATACATTTACAAGAAGCCACAGTCTTTATATCTCATCTCAGTTATTCAAACAGTGATATGAGTGTTGTTTCCAAAACCCAACTTGTCTCTCATCTCAGTCTCTACATCTCATCTCATCTTAGTTTTACAACTTCTCTCTCTAAACCCATAGATCAACCCCCATGGCTGACTCAAGACATACATTTTTTTTTTTTTTTTTTTTTTTTTCACAAGATAGAATTTTTATTTTAATCTAATCTAAGTGTATATGTGTGAAACTTCTTCCTAAAAACTTGAACCCTGGCCCTTGCCCCCTACATCTCACAAGCACTTATACTTATAGAGTGATCACCGCACCAAGGGTGCGCGGTAGTGACTCATAGTTTTCAGTGTTTAAACATCAAAAACTGTTGTTTAAACAATTATACCAAACGTGCCCTAAATGTTGATGGATAGAAACTGCTAAAACAACTCATTATTTTTACAAACCAAAATTATTTACATGTGAGAAACTCATATACTAAAACAAGTATTGTTTTTTTTTTCTTTAAAAAAAAAAAAAAAAATCTTTGAAGAAAACATTGATTCTCTTATGGAATCAACTTTGTACTTTTCTTATATAAGGGCTCTAAATTTGTGTAACATAGAGAGAGCAAGAGAGACTTGGAGCAAACCAAATAGAAACTGTAGCCTCTAAATGAGAATAGAAGTAAATATTTTGCTATTGTATATTTCAATGTGTGATCAAGATTGTGAAATCATAGAACTAGTTATCCCAATGACTTTTCTCCTATTCAAAATTTCAAACCTGAGGATGTGCCTTGGAGTCCGTTAGAGGTTTTAGTTTTTGACACAAATAGTTCGTTTGTGGAAAGGTCTAGTACGAGAATTTTAGAGTTTTAAAGTTTCTAGGGTTGAGGGTTGCAATAGTGAGTTTATCTACTATGTTATAGAGTCTAGGTAAAAAAAGTTTTGTTCTAAACTCATTCTCATAGATATGGTGGATAGTCTTAGTTGTGTTACGTTACTCATGTAGTGATTTTTCTTTTGGAGTTGTTCTCCATCAAATTTTCACTCGCCTTAATTGTGGTATTTTATTGCTTCAATTACAGATTTGATGAATTGTTATGTTTGTGGTTATTTGATGAATTGTTATGTTTGTGGTTTATATTATAGAATTGTGATCATATAATTGGTTTAATCAACATTAAGCAATAAATCCACTACACAATCAACTATGGGCTCTAAACTAAACTTTCCAATTACCATAAACATCAATTCCCAATTGATTCTAGGGTGGGTTCAAATTTAAACCTTTTTTTTTTTTTTTTTTGAGAAAGGGTTCAAATTTAAACCTAACTGTTATTGATGGGTAAAAAAATAATATAAGTGGTTGATTTAAATTAGAACCAATAATAACTTTATCATCTAGAATTTATTGTAAAAATATTATATAAACTTAATAATCCTCCTTTAAGTGCCAATTTGTGATTATATTATATGATTTACATTTGAGTCAACCAACTTAAAGTACAAAAAAATAAGAATGTTTATCCTACATTAGTTATATGTGTCTAGTGTCCGCTATTTATAATCTCCAACTTACAACTACAAAAATTAGACCTTTTTATATTTATAATCTAAAATTAAGTTATTTTATAATTGTATTCTAGTTATATAATATGTTATAAATCTGATTTAAATCACTATTATTATTTTGTACTTCGATCACTGTTCGACAAATAAGCAAGTTGTGCTAAAGTAAACCCAGAAGTTCGGGAAGATTGACTTTTTGCCAAAATCCGCCCCCTATGTCTGTCCTATTAGGGTTGACGCAGCTTCAAACACTATTAAAAGACAAACAAATTCACACGACCTCACTTCGAAAACAAAAAATAAAATAAAATACTAAAAAACAATGGTGAGGCCTCGCAAACAGAGACAGAGACAGAGACAGCCCTCTTTCTCGGAAGACAACCCTGAGTTCTTCAAAATTTTCCTCCCAAATACTTGCTCTCATGAAATAGTACTCTCTCTCTTTCTCGATATTGTTCCCATAATGCTTACTCTATTTTACTTAAAATATTTCGTTGAAGCATCTGTTTTTATTGTTCCTATTTCATCATTGATCATTGTATCAGCCATCATTGTATGTATTTGTACAAAACAGTAGCAGGTTTTGGTGGGGTAAAATGTTATGGGAGCATTGTATGTATTTCTGCAAAGTATTAAGATCTTATAAGAGCATTGAAGTCCTTAGTCTCCCGTTCCCTCCACCCATATTTGCATATAAGCTTATTATATAACATGGTGAGAACTGTCCGAAGGAAAATTCTGAGACCCATTAGAACTTTTAAAATTCGGCAAAAAAAAAAAAAAGAGCTTTTGATTTTTATTAATTTTTTATACGGAAGTTTTGGTTTTGATTTTTATTTCTCTGGCAAGTGCTACTCATCCATAATATTAGCATGTTTGTTTGGAATAGTTTTATTATTATTATTTGTTTTTTTTCTGAAAAACTTATTTGTTGAAAGTTGTCTAGTATGGTTGTACTTGGAAAAAGAAATGAGAAGATTTTAGAAAACTGTATATAAACAAATAAATCAATGAAAAAAAAAATGCTAATCCAAAGGCACGTCAAGAATTTTGTGACAAAAAAATAATACTGAAACTCACAGTACTTTTGATATTTCTTTTTACATGTTTTGAATTTGATCAGCCATAGATTCCATTTGGGTATAATTGATTCTTTCTAGAACGTAGGCAGGTCATTGCTCTTCTCATCTAGGCTATATTTATCCTATACACTACATGTGTTCAAGGAAAAATGTTAAGTATTACACCATGATTCACCAGATAGGAATAAAATATCATTGCACTATGCAGTGTTTTGAAGACAAGACCGCTTGATATCTGATGAAAACTCAATCTATTTCATATTGCAGTCTATACCTCAAGCTTTTATCAAGCACTTCAATGGAACTATACCAAAGAGGGCCATTCTTAAAGATCAGACTGGAAAGTTTTGGCATGTGGGACTGGAACAAACTAACAGGCGCTTGTGTTTTAAGAATGGATGGCAATGTTTTGCAAGTGATCATTCTCTGGAATTTGGGGATTTCCTAATTTTTAAATTCAGTAGAAGTTCTTTGTTTGAAGTTAAGATATTCAGTAAAACTGGATGCAAGAAGGAAGAAGCTGCACCTATTGGTAAGCCTATTCCATTTGTGAATTTGGAAGAAGATTCTGAAACAGAGCTGACTTGTAGCAGACCCACCCGTATTGGCAAGCGAAAGCGTTCAGAAGTTGGCCTCAAGAAAATTGAAGCAGGCGGTTAGTGTTATGTTAGTTAGCACATATTATTCTCAACTAATTGCCTTTCTTCCATTTTTGGTTTTGAATAATTTGAATGGGTATTAATACATTTAAAAAGTTGATTGCTTATAGGTTCATCTGAAGCTAGTCGGCATAAATTGAAAAGAACTGCTGGAACAAATCTTGGAAAGACTCCACACTTTGATAGAATGTACTATGGTGAGTTTTTTTATTTTTTTTTTATTTTTAATTTGCAGTCTAGACTTCAGATATATTTTGGTTCTGGGCTACGTTGGGATTTTGATATATGGAGAGGAGAGTTGAGAATGCCCAAATGTGATGATAGCTTTTGAGAGTGAGGAATATGATGGACTACATAGTGGAAACAACCAGATGTGTATGGAATATTGTTTTAACTTCTGGGTATGTTATTTTGATATTTGAAGGAGGAGTTGAGAAGGCCATTGAGATTTTGGTTGTAGATCTTTAGATTGAATATGGTGAGTGTTAGTTTTATCTGTAAAATTTTATAGGAGACAAATTGGTGTAACGGTTGATACTATTTGGTTGAAAGCTAAGGTTCCTGGGGAGACGCAAAACTTAACAGCTAATGGAGGATCTAGAGCTCTTGAGACTGCTAGTGCTTTGAAATCAGGAAATCCTAGTTTCATGGTTATCATGCAAACATCATATGTTTTTGGCATATGTAATTTGGTAAGCTTTCAGCTGAAAATATTCGAGTTTTGACCATTTGAACTCTTTTCACTTCAATTTGCATAGATTAGTTAGAGCACACCATGTTGCAGAGATGCTTCCTTTACAGATCATAATCCGTAGAATTCCCTTTACCCATCTTTGTATTATACATTTCTTCTCTTATTCGTTTTTTATTTTATCTTTCTTGGGGAGCAGCATATACCACACACATTTGCCAAGAAATATCTTGAAGAGAAGTGTCTTGATGTTTTCCTTCGGTTTCCTGAATGGATTACTTGGCCTGTTAAGTACATTTTCAGGACAGTTGGTAGGCATCTAATAGCCGAACTCACTAGTGGTTGGAGAGCATTCTCACGAGACAATAAATTGGAAGTATGTGATGTTTGCATCTTTGAGTTTATTAAAGGAATTGATGTTTCATTTATAGTTAACATCTTCCGAGTGGCTGAAGATGCAAATTGCAGCCTGTCTCCAGGTGAGAAATATTTTAAGTGATTGAAGTCAATGCCTTAGACATTTCTGCATGTATTTTATTATTTTTCCGTGGTCAGCTCATGGGAGAGCCAAAGGAGTTGAATCAAAGAGAAGCTTAAATTAAAATTGAGCTAATTTTGGGAGGAATTGTGTGAGTTTTATGGGAAGTAAAACATTGCAAGCCTTTGAGAACAGAGTTCTCATGATGTCAGAAAATAATGTAATTACTCATTTTTGGTTTATTCAATGCAGGCAAGCCGAAACAGTTGATACGTGAAGATTGCACATCTTCACGTGCTTATTTAGCCCTTGAAGCTGCCAGGAAAGTCATCTCGGAGAATCCTCTCATTAAGGTCCATATAACCTCAGCTCTTCTGAAGTGTGCACATATGGTAGGGTCATTAACAACATTTCCGTAAAGCTATGTTTTTAAATGTACATACAGTAAATTACCCCCCTATATGTCTCTATCAATGATTAACTTCCTATGGAAAAGAATGAAAATTAGTTTTTACAAAAGAATATGGATGAGTAGTGACCTCAAGCTATTGTTGGTTAGATGGATTGCAAGCTTGTGAAGACCAAATCAATATTACCTTAGGTAGAGAAAAGTTATAGAATATTTTGAGAGTACCATAAACAATAGAATGTAGCGTCATTATGAACAATAGAATCAAATCATTTGCATACCTATGACTGTCTTGCACTGCAATGAACATAAAATATAATATTGTTGCCTCAAAACTGTTTTTTTTTTTTTTTAATACAAATGGGGTTTCTTTCTGATTAAGTATCTTATTTACACAGAATGTGCCTAGTGGCTTTATCAAGAAGTATATAAGAACTACACGCACTGTGATGCTCCAAGTTGCAAATCGATCATGGCCCGTGAAGTTGCTAGTTTATCCACGGACATCATATAAGCTCTCTGCTGGTTGGTCTGCATTTATGAAGGAGAATACTTTGAAAGAAGGAGATGTTTGTGTCTTTGAGCTGATTAAGAGGGATGACGTGGTGTTCAAAGTCAACATTTCTAGAGGTCTCAATTAAGAGATTGTTAACATTGCATTTTAATGTATCAATTAGGGAGCTTGTTTATTTTGTTACTAATATGTTTAGGCTTTCTTTTCTCTTTCAAATGTCAAATTGCAATCTTCGCGAAGGGAATCACTACACGGATCTTCTGCTCAGGGAATGAAACACTTACAGAGATCCTTTTGGATTTTATTCTTATCCTCCTTCCTACATTTTGTATCAGCTTTTAGCCGCTTGGGTTATTGTTTACCCTACAATTTGTAATCGGTAGTTTCTTTAATAAAGCTCCTCTTCACACACACACACACACACACAAAACAAATTGTATTCGCTCCAGCTATCACAGACAGGTAATGGGCTAAAACCCTGCATTGTTAACCGGTTAGCCCACAGTAATACGGATCCAGCCAGTCTATGACCCAACCAAAAAAGCCCATAACAAATGCCTCACACAGGGAGAGGGAAGGGGGAATAAATAGGAAAAACTGCATTGCCCTCTTTTAAGGTCCTCTCTATTATTACACTCATCTCTCCCTTCTAGTTAGGAATAAGACACAAACCTCCCTTAAAATCCGAAGTATTTACACTAAAAGTAAATTAGAAAACTAGTCATCTCTCTAAGATATTTAGTTTTTCTCATCATAGACTGAATTTGACTGAACTGAGGGTAAAATGGTGAAGAGTGAAAAACTATTCTTACAGAGAATTATTTATTGGATCTCAAGAGAATTGCATCAATGGATCCAGGTAAGTCTTATGACTATTTTATTGTGTTTTATATAAGTGTGGAATACATGATAGTTCTAGATCCTGAAGTTAAAGTAGCCTCCTAGGATGTCTAAAAAAAATTTCTTGAATTTGCTATTTTACTCTGTACTTAAATTGTTGTCCACACATTCTTTAATAAGAAATTCCAGTTTTTTTTTTTTTTTAATAATAACCTTTGATTTTGAGATTTTTTTAAAACATATTTTGTCATTCAAGAAAGGTTAATGTAAATATTATGCTTTTTAAAGGAGGTAAGTGGTTTGCTCTAAACTAGAGGGGAAGTGAGTATAATAACAGAAAACCACATGGGTGCTCAGTGTGATTTTCTTGAATTAATAACTATGAATAAGAACAAAAGGCCATCAAAGGTAGAAGTAGGGGAGCACATGAGTTGCGATGGAGGGTTTTTTAAACTAAATTCGATCTTGTTGAGTTGAGAAATTTCGAACCCAAACCAATCACATGTATACCCAACCCACATGAGTTGAGATGAGTTTAAATTTTTCGTATTTTGTAAAAAATTGGGCTTTCATTGACTAATTAAATAAAATTTAACAATCTTCTCAAAAAAAAAAAAAAAAAAATTATTATGATTCCCACAATATGGATAAATTGTATTCAAAATTAATTTTCAAAATTTCAAAATAAATTAAACTAAAAAAATTCAAATATGGGTAACAAAATACATGTGTATATATATATATATATGTAGGTTGAGTCAGATGGGTTGAAAAAACTATCAATTTTATTTTGTTCCAACTTGAGGCTTAAAAAAAAAAAAAAAAAAAAAAAAAACACAACCTAGTTTTAATTATGACACTAAACCAAAAAAAAGAGTCTCATCCAATTTTAATTAGTGATATAGGCATGTCTATTTTTTTAATTTACATATTTATTATATGATTTCTCAAATTCATTTTTATATTTATTTATTTTTATTTAACTCTACAATTTGATCGATGACCCATTAGTTGAACCAATTATCTGTCTTTTGGACCGAGTTAGCTTTCAACCATGTTTAATAACTATGCAAGAAACACCATAAAGTTTTGAATGTGACACTGGACCCTATGATATTGTCTTAAAGTTAGGGAAAAAAGGATGTGAACTTTAGGCGTCTCCGTTAAAAGTACCAATTCTTAGTATTGTAGAAATTAACAATTTACAAATAAATAAAAAAGAAATGGGCAGAATTCAATTGTTATGCTCAAAACCTTAAAACAGAGTCCCTTTTTAAATGAAACCACTAGGGCTTTAGTTTTTTTTTTTTTTTTCCTTTTTTTGTTATAATGAATAATTTTTATGAGACCCAAAAAAAAAAAAAAAAAAAAAAACTGCATATATTGTGAATTGGTTACTTTATAACCTTTTGTGGTGCATGAACTATATGAAAGATGTTATAAAAAATTTGGTTATGAATGGAAAAAATTAGTTATGAATAAATTTTTTTGGTGATCTGTGAATATTACTCTTAAAAATAGGAAACACAGTTACATATCAAGGTTGGGACATTAGAGTAATCTACTACAGATCATAGTCATTCCCAGATCAACCCCTACCAAAACCCAAACACCATCGCCACTAGATCAACGTTTCCTCCATCGTTGATCAACCCAGATCAACCCATCATTGGCAAGAATCACAGCATCACAACAGGAAAAAAAAAAAAAAAAACCAAATCAACGTTTCCTCCACTGTGATGTGTGATGTTGATGTTGGGAGGAGGATGGTGTTTAGGTCTGAATAAAGGAGAAAGCATATGAGAAATAGAGAAGGAAGAGAGAGAAGAGAACAGAAATAATGAGAGAGAGGAGAGAGAAATTCCTGGAAAAAGAAGCTTAAAATATATATATATATATATATATATTTACAATACTGGTATAGTGCAATTCTAAAAGTAGAATTGCACTGTAGTAGTATTACAAAAAGATTTGCAATACTTGGGTTTTGCAATCCTAGATGCTGAGCACTTTGGGGATTGAAATGCCAAATTCTCCTTACATTTGGCATTTGCAATCCCCAGTGCTGATGCTCTTACCCTTGGTAATACGGTGGTGTAGCACCATCCTTGAGCACGCTTTCTATGTTTTGCCTTACATGCTTTATCACAAGGTTCAAGCTCGTAATCTCCTTTGAATCCTTCCAATTTTGTGACTCTGACATAGTTCCCTGCTGCTTCATTTGCTTGTGTGACCATAACCAAGTTATTGTCTGTACTCAACATTACATGAAGTACTAAGAATTTGTACAAATCTTTCTTAGAAGATGCAATTTTTTTTTTTTTTGGTAAAAAATTTGTAAATCAAACCCAAGCTTCTCATTTACTTTGCATAAAAATTATTTTAGAGTTCATACAACTAATAAGAGTAAAATGTTTTGAATTTATTTTCTTGGCTTGGTTCTATTTGTTTTATAGATCTCAAAATGGAACGTAACATTAGCAGTGTAGCATTGTAACATTATTTTTGAATTTATTTTCGAATGTAACATTATTTTCAAATTGTACATGTGGTAAATAAGATTTTTGCTCGCTCCTACTGAAGGTTCTCCCCTGAGCCCCCATCTAGCAGTGTAGCATTGCTGTTCCTCAAGGAAGGAGTTTTCATCCCTGGGGATAACACAGTTATTCTTAGGCTAGCTGGGTTGTTTTTCTTGGGTTACAGGAAAATACTTTTTTTCTTTTTCCTTTTTTTATCTTTTACACTTGCTTCACGAACTTAGCAATGGGCGACTTGTCTAAACGTTGGAAATCCCTCTCACTATCAGAGAAGGAAGGCTTAGGCTTGGCCCTGAAATCCGACCAAGCCATCCCTGATTTCTCCATGGTAGCCCGATTTCTAATGAGACGCCCTATCAACCTCAACGCCATCGCTAATACCTTCAACCTCCTATGGAGACCAAAAACGGGTTTTTGGATGAAATTTATTAGCAACCATCTTATCCTCTTCTCCTTCGACTACAAAGAGGATGTTGACAGAATCCAAGCAGTTGCACCCTAGAGCTTTGACAAGTGCATCATGGTACTCTCGAGACACGAACTTTTGGCTTCGATTGCTGCAACGGACTTGAAGATAGTTCCTTTTTGGGTCTAGATGAACGATATCCCATTGCGTTTCCGAAACAAGGAAGTGACGAAACAGATCTGCGGTGCAATGGGCACTGTCACCCAACCCAAGCATCCAAATGACTGTGACGGAGGAAGCTTTATACGTATCCACGTTGAAGTGAATGTCTCCCTCCCCCTATGCCGAGGGCGTCTCATCACCCTTGATGACAATGAAGTTCATTGGGTCTCATTCAAGTATGAACGACTCCTAAACCTGTGTTATTGGTGCTGCTGCCTCACCCACCCCGATAAAGACTGTGAATGATGGATAGAAAGTGAGGGTACTTTAAAAAAAGAAGAGCAACATTTCGGCCCTTGGCTTAGAGCAGCTCCTTTTATGGCATCTAGGAAGAATTTTCTCTTGGTCCCGGGTTTTTACACCAGCAAGCGAAATGAAAAATCTGGCCAAAAGTAAGCTGAAATTTAGTCTCAGAAAGAGGTCTCTCCAACCACGGCAGGGAGCGAATCCCCACCACTCACGCCCCCGAAAAACCTGGCACCCACCCTACCACCTGAAATCTTGGAACATGACATGAACGTCACCTCAACCAATCCCAAAGGAGTGATAGCGACTGACGTAGGTAGTATGGAGCCCCCTTTTTTGGTTCCCCCAATGAAGCCCACACAACCCATCAACTTTGAATAGCTAATTGATGAGATCGATGAGGACATCCGTTGTTTTGAAGGACTGGACCCAACTTAGGTTAAATCAAATGCCAATCACCCAGATCGAAGCCCATCCTAAGTTAATGGACCAAGCTTTTTCAAAGCCTTGCCTACTAAAAGCCAACCCACCAAGCCCACTGACCAAAGCCCACTTAAAGATATTACCAATACCCCCTAGCCCAACTCCCGCTAATCCTAGTTAATGATAGAAGATGGTTGCGAGTGCAATGACCCATTCTCATTTCAGATGAAACAAACCCCAAGTTTTCTTTAGGAAAGCGTGGTCCACTACCTACCCTAGAGAATGAAAACTCCCAGAAGTAAAGAGCAGCGCCAAGTGATGTCTCCTCAACCCCCTTACCTCAAACGGCGGTGTTTGGTAAGCAACCCCGCCGATCACGATGAGCCTGTTATTTTGGAATGTGCGTGGGCTTAGGAACTGGCGCACTATTCAAGAGCTTAAGAGATACATTCAGGCACAAGATCCCACCGCCCTCTTCCTGGGCAAGACGTGGGCGGGCGAAGCTAGGCTGACTAGTTTATGTGCTGAACTGGGGTTCAATCAGCACTGGGTTACTCCTCAAGTTAATTGATTGAGGAGCCTTGCTCTGTTTTGGAAGAACTTAATAAATATTGATGTAATCTCCTTGTCGCCGAACCATATTGATTCAGTCATTAGGGCTTCGACGGATGGCAGGTGGCGCCTCACTGGCATTATGGTTTTGCAGATTCGGCCAAAAAAGGTGACACATAGGCTTTGCTCCGTTAACTCCATTCAAGCTCCTTGTTACCTTGGCTGTGTGCCGGGGACTTCAACGAAATCCTCCGATCCCACGAGAAATGTGGTCTGGGCCCGATATGTGAAAACCAAATGAAAGCTTTTCGCGATGTGCTGGATGAGGTTGGGCTAAAGGATTTGGGTTTTGTTGGGAAGAAATACACTTGGAAAGGCCATTGACATGGTGGTCTGGTGCTTGAAAGATTAGACCGAGCGGTCGCAAATAACTAGTGGCTCTCCCAAAATCCAGGTACAAGAATCCAACATCTCCACTCAAACTCTTCGGACCATCTGGCCATTATCGTGAAACCTGAAGATATCACTCCTAAACCAAAATGTTCTTTTAAATTTGAAAAAATGTGGCTTAAAGACAGCGAATGTAGCACCACTGTCACTGGGGCCTGGGGTCCGTCTTAAGCGGGGGCTTCAATGTCGGTGGTTGTGGGGAAAATTCAAGCTTGTGGGGAAAAGCTCACAGAGTGGAGCAAAAATTCTTTTGGAAGCATTAGGAAATTGCTTGAGGAGAAAAGAAAGGTTTAGCCAAAGCTGAGTTAGGGTGGGGAACAAATGTTGGTTAAAACTCTCCAAAAAGAAATAAATGGCCTTCTTGATAAGGAATGTCACATGTGGCAACAATGCTCTCGGGTGCTTTTTTTGAAATGTGGAGATAGAAACACCTCCTACTTCCACAGCAAGGCATCCCAAAGATTCCAAAGAAACCGAATTCTTGGCCTAAATAATAGCTAGGACGTTTGGTGCACTAATGAGGTCCAGATTAAAAATACTGCTTTGGAGTATTACCAATCCTTGTTCTTGTCCTCCTCTCCAACAAATTTTGATACTGTCCTCTATAGGGTACAGCCTTCAGTAACGGAGGACATGAACTTAATGCTGCTTCGCTAATTTAATAGGGAGGAAGTGGAAATAGCAATGAAACAAATGGAGCCCATTACAGCCCCGGGTCCTGATAGCATGCTGCTGCTCTTCTATCAGTCTTTTTGGAGAACTATTTGTGTGGATGTCTGCTCCGCTGTTCTTGACTGCTTGCAAAATTGTAAGATATCATCTGTTATAAATCGTACTTATATTGCTTTAATACCAAAGGTTAAATCTCCGAAAAAAATAACTGAATATTGTCCAATAAGTCTCTGTAGTGTGATATATAAACTAGTGTCTAATGTGTTGGCAAACAGGCTTAAAAGTATTCTCCTCTCAGTTATTTCAGAGAACCAAAGTGCTTTCCAGTCCGGTAGGGTGATCACAGATAACATTTTGATGGCTTTCGAAACTCTGCATTATATGAAGCACCATAAAAAAGGCAGGTCAGGCTTCATGGCCTTGAAACTCGACATAAGCAAGGCATACGACTGTATTGAGTGGAAGTATTTGGAGTTAGTAATGAAGAAAATGGGTTTTGCAAATAGATGGGTGGACTTAATGATGGAGTGTATATCCTCGATTAGCTACTCTATCCTCATCAACGGCGAGCCCTCTCCTGTTATCCACCCTTCCAGAGGCATCAAGCAAGGGGACCCACTCTCCCCCTACCTATTTCTTTTTTGTATAGAAGGTCTCCATAGCGTACTTTAGCATGCTGCGGTTTCTAGCCAAATCAGAGGTGTCTCCATATGTATGAAAGACCCTTAACTGACCCATCTCTTTTTCACCGACGACAGCTTGCTTTTCTACAGATCCTCCATTGTTGAATGCCACAAGATTCAAGATCTTTTGATCAGCTGTGAAAGAGCCTCTGGTCAGCAGTTAAATAGGTCAAAAACTTCCATTTTTTCAGCAAATCCACCTCACCAGACACTATTGATCAGATCACAAGTTTCCTCGGGGCTCAAGAGGTCATGCAGTATGAAAAATACCTTAGCCTTCCTACTTTGGATGGAAGAAACAAAAAAGCCAGCCTCATGTTCATCAAAGAAAAGGTTTGGGCTAGATTGAAAGGTTGGAAAGAGCAACTTCTCTCCCAAGCTGGGTGGGAGGTGTTGTTAAAGGTGGTAGTGCAAGCTATCCCAACCTTCGCCATGAGTTGCTTCAATCTCCCTGTCACCTTGTGCAATGACATCTAGTAGCTGATTCAGAAATTCTGGTGGGGCCATCGGGGGGACCAAAGGAAAATACATTGGTCAAAGTGGAGCACGCTTTGCCTCCTAAAGGACCTAAGTGGTATGGGGTTTAGGGAGCTTCAGAAATTCAATGATGCCATGTTGGTAAAGCAAGTATGGAGGCTACTAAGGGATAAAACCTCCCTGTTCCACCATTTTTTCGAGGCGAAATTTTTTTCAAATGGGGATATTTTTACTGCAAAGGAAGGCGGTAGATCTTTTTCATGGAGAAGTATCCTTAAAGGTAGAGAGGTCATAAAAAAGGGTGCCCATTGGAGGGTGGGTAATGGCAAAAACATCCTCATATACCAAGATAAGTGGCTTCCTGACCCCCAATGCACTAGTATTCAATCCTCCCCGACTTTCTATAGCTGTGATGCGCAGGTATCAGTGTTGATTGATAAGGAAAGCTGTTATTGGATTGGTGATGCAATTGACAACAATTTCTTGGCCCACAAAGTGAAGTTGGTCAAGTCAATCCCTTTATGTTTCACTGGTGCAGAAGATAGGATGTTCTGGTCGAGCAAGGTGGATGGGGTTTATTCAGTCAAGGCAGGATATAGACTTTTGGTTGAAGATGCACTGAACTCAAATACGGGCCCTTTGTCTACCTCCCATTTGAAAAGCATGTGGAAGGGTCTTTGGAAATTAAAGATTCCTAGCAGAACAAAAACTTTGATGTCGTGTGTAATTTCGGAGGCTCTTCTAACCCGAGTAAACCTGGTAAAAAGAAAAGTCCTCACTAATGCTACCTGCTAGTTTTGTGGGTTAGATTTGGAGTCTACACTCCACGCATTGTGGTCCTACCCAAAGCTGAATGTGATCTGGGCTTTGCATTTTGGCTTGCTTAGGGATGATGCTAAAGAGTGCTTGTCTTTCTGGGAGCTGTTTCAAGTGTGCCTGGAGAAAGGCCACCCTACGGACTTGCTTGCTATGCTTTCATCTCACGTTTGGCTCAGACGGAATAAACTAAGATTGGGCGAAACGTTGGATGACTTGAGACTATTGAACTCTTCGGTGAGAGAGGCCATATGGGATTTTCAACATGCTCATAGCTCAGATCCATCCCCCCCCCCCTCCCCATAGACAAATCAAGTGGGAGCCTCTCCTTGATGATTGGGTCAAAATTAACTTTGACGGTGCCATCTTTCAAGAGAGTGGTATAGCTGGTTTAGGTACCATCATCCGCAACGACCTTGGTCTAGTTATGGTTGCTTTAACACAAATTATTCCACTACCCACTTCGGTGGAGATGGTGTAAGTGTTGGTAGCGTAGAGGGCTCTCCTTTTTGCAATGGAGCTTGGTTTTGATCACATCATCCTAGAAGGCGACTTTGAAATCGCAATTCGAGCTATGAAATCGGAAAGTTACTCAGCTGCATGTTTTGGTCACATCCTTTTTGACATCAAGGCTCTGTCTACTCACTTCAAGAATCTGGTTTTTAGGCCTACATGTAGGCAGGGAAACAAAGTCGCCCATAGTCTTGCAAGGGTAGCATGTGACTTAGAAATCGCAATTCGAGCTATGAAATCGGAAAGTTACTCAGCTGCATGTTTTGGTCACATCCTTTTTGACATCAAGGTTCTGTCTACTCACTTCAAGAATCTGGTTTTTAGGCCTACACGTAGGCAGGGAAACAAAGTCGCCCATAGTCTTGCAAGGGCAACATGTGATTTTTTCCCCCTTAGTACTTGGATTGAGGAAGCCCTTGTAAGCTCTGTTGATGTTTATTTTGCAAAAATTATTTATACTACGTAAGCCCCTCCCCTTTTACTGGGGTCGATTTCTAAAAAAAAAAAAGTCCAAATTAGTAAGTTACTTATCTAGATAGATGATTCATTTAGACAATTAACGAATGATGAAATATTTACCAGAATTGATCAAGAGAAAAACTATAATTACTGCCAAAATTGAGAAGCTCCTCATGATTTTTTTTTTTTTTGATCAATTAAAAAGAATAAGGTGGTGGGAGAATATTATGCCTTAAAGGTATTTATAAGTGTTGGGGGGTTATGGGCCAATGACCTTAATGGTCTAAAGGCACCTCCCTAGGTAATTAGGAGCGAGTTAGTAAAATTAGTAAAAAATATGATTTTCTTTACATTTATTTATTTTTGTATAAATATGAAATTTAATCATTATGATAGTCATTAATAACTATTCTTTTATGATTATGTTTGCGTATGAAGTATTAAATTTGAAATTTGATAATTTTGGAAGTTTATTCATAGGTATTTATCATGATTGTGTTTTAATATAAAATTATTAAACATATAATTATGGTAATTTATTAATAGCTATTTATTACGGTTGTATTAATATATGGAAATATCCATTCCATTATTTAAAGAAAATATAATGAGTCAAGATCTTTTGTTTATTTTGTATGTAAATATAGAGTAATGCTACAGTCACAAACTATTTTACAACATTTTTACAAATTATTGATGCGTACACCCCTTCTCACATAACTGTGAGTCTTACTAATTAAATTTACGGTAGGACCTATAATTCATGTGAGAGGGGGAAGTACACATTTATGGTGCTCCCGTAGTATTTAATAATTTTCTACGATGAAATATTGAAATATTTACCAGAATTGATCAAGAGAAAAGCTATAAATATGGCAAAAATTGAGAATCTCCTTATGATTTCTTCTTTCTTTCTTTTGATGGATTCTTTCTTTTGATCTTAGAGAAAAGATATTAGGGTGGTGGGAGATTGACATTATGCCTCAAAGGTATTTATAAGTGTTGAGGGGTTATGGGCCAATGACATTAATGGTCTAATGACACCTTCTTGGGTTTATTCCTACGCATTTATTATGACTGTGTTTTAATGTGAAACTATTAAATATATAATTTTGGAAATTTATTAATAGGAATTTATTTTGGTTGTGTTTTTATCTAGAAATATATATTTCATCATTTAAAAGAAAAGAGTAATGTTATGACTACAAACTATTTTATAATATTTTTATAAAATGATGATGTAACCAACTTCTTATTGGTTTTTATCTAGCCCTGCCATTAACATCATTTTTTCATTTAACAATAACCACTTACCATATCAGCAATTTGTAAAAAATTTTGTAAAAATGTCTGAATCTCTAGTATTACTCAAAAGAAAATATGATGTGTCAAGATTTTAATCAAGAGTTTAAATATAGAATATAATGTAAAATAAATATATATATAGGAATATTGATGTGTAAAATAATAGTGAGGTTTCAAAAGGTTATGTGATAAAATATCATGAGGTAAATCAAAGTCTAATGTCTTCTATCTTTTTTGTATATAAATATGAAATTTGCTCATTATAGTTATCATTTATAAATACTAGCATGTAACTCCAGGCAAACGCATGGATGCATTTAAAATTAAACAAAATTTTTATTATAAAAATATAAATAATTAGTCAATTTTTTTTTATAAAGCTTGTAACACATGCATTCATGCATACATATAGATGCATTTAAAATTAAATACAATTTTTATCATAAAATATAGAGAATTAATCAAAATATTTTTTAAAGTAAACATAATTAGTCACATATTAAAATTCTTACCTAAATTTAATACTACTTATGATAATTTTTTTCTAATTTTTAATAAGAGAGAATATGTGGTGATTTTTGTTATGTAGTGATTTTTATTTTATTTATTTTATGAGAAACATGTGGTGATTTTTATTTTTCAATTTTATAGTTCATTAATATTAGATTCTTAGTATTTTGCACTCATTAACTCAATTAACACAAAGATTAAAAAACTTAAGTAGACACATGGCACAAGATTAAGTGGATAATTATGGTGTACTTCCCACATAAATTTAGACACATAGAGCAAAATTGGATTATAATTTCTGTGGGGGATAAAAGGATCAGGCCCAAGTTAACGGGCCGAACACCCACGAGAGAACTGTTTCACATCCGAAGAGAAGGATGAATAGAATGCGAGGTCCAGATTGGAGCGGAATCCTCTGGGTAGAGGATCATCGCTTTCCGAGGAGGATATCTCCAGTCCGAGGAGGACATCTCCTGTCCGAGGAGGATGTTTTACCCTGGTATGATAGCGGAGACTAATTGAGCAGGAGAAAAGCCTGGTTGATCGTCCGAGGAGCCCACCTGATCAAGATAAGCTCAAAGCACACTCAAGAATGAGAGGGTATGAAACGGGGCATGGAATGTAGGCAAAACTGATCAATAAATAATAAAAGAAGTGATAATCTTTTGCTGTGAATCCCTTGTCAACTCTAGTTCTTCAACCCATACTCTACAAATTAATTGTCTTTGGGTTTACGTAGAGAAATTAGACCCTACAATTTCAAATTCTAATTCAATTATCTCTAAATTTTACCTATTAATATATATGACTTATAAATTTGAATTTTGTTTAGTTATATGATTATGTTTTTTATGGTTTATTATATTGGACTCATCGTTTTCTAGATTAAATTAACTAATTTGGCACAAAAATTTAAAAATATAGATTAGATGAGACATGTAGCGCAAAATTAAACTTTATTTGAAATTCAATTTTTACACTAAATTAACTCATTTGACACAAAATTCTAAAATTTAGATTAGATGAGACACATGACGCAAAATTAGACTCTAATTGAATTCCAATTTGAAATTTAATTGGATTTTTTCTCTGCTTTACCTATTATTATATATATAGATAAATTTTACCTATTAATATATATATGACTTATAAATTTGAATTTTGTTTAGTTATATGATTATGTTTTTTATGGTTTATTATATTGGACTCCTCGTTTTCTATACTAAATTAACTAATTTGGCACAAAAATTTTAAAAATTAGATTAGATGAGACATATGGCGCAAAATTAGACTCTAATTGAATTCTAATTTGAAATTTAATTGGATTTTTTCTCTGCTTTACCTATTATTATATATATATATATAGATAATTTTTACCTATTAATATATATATGACTTATAAATTTGAATTTTGTTTAGTTATATGATTATGTTTTTTATGGTTTATTATATTGGACTCCTCGTTTTCTACACTAAATTAACTAATTTTGCACAAAAATTTAAAAATTTAGATTAGATAAGTCATGTAGCGCAAAATCAAACTCTATTTGAAATTCAATTTTTACACTAAATTAACTCATTTGGCACAAAATTCAAAAATTTAGATTAGATGAGACACATGGGGCAAAATTAGACTCTAATTGAATTCTAATTTGAAATTTAATTGGATTTTCTCTCTGTTTCACCTATTATTATATATATAGATTTATTATGATTTTATTTGTTTATGAAATTTGATAAATATGAATTCATATTTATTATAATTATAATTATGTTTTTTATATTGAATGATTAAATATAGAGTAATGCTAAAGATACAAACTATTTTAAATTTTTTTTTACAAACTGCTAATGTGGTGAGTGATTATTGGTAAATGAAAAATTGATATTAATTGTGGGCTTAGATGAAAGAAAATAAAAAGTTGGCTACATCAACATTTTGTAAAAATATTATAAAATAGTTTGTGGTTGTAGCATTACTCATAAATATATAATTTTGGTAATTATCAACAAGTATTTTTAATGATTGTGATCATATATGAAATATCAAGGGAAAAGTTAACAGGTATTTTTAATTAGAAACTATTTTATGGAAAAAGAAAAAATGTAACTAATTTTTTTGATAACTTTTTTATATTTTCCATAAAAGTGGTACTAAAACTTTCTTAAATAATTCATTAACAAATACTTTATGGCACACATTAGCTTTTCCCTATTAATAATTACCCTATTTAAAGAAGAGAAATGTTATGTCTATAACATTTTCACAACAAATCCTAGATGGTAAAATATTATATATGATATTTGATAATTATTGTAGTTATTTAATTATAAGCTTTTATTATGATTGTGTTTTATATATAACTATTAAATATATAGTTATGGTCATTATTGATGATTAATTAATATTTATTATGATTTTTTTATTGAACTATTAAATATATAGTTATGATCATTATTGATGGTCATTATTGATTATTAATTAATATTTATTATGATTGTGTTTTATATAGAACTATCTATTCTATAATTTCTTTCTCTCTCCCTTGTGTGTGTGTGTGTTTGTTTTTGAAAAAAAAAAAAAGAATGGGCAATTGTCCCACATTATTTAAGAGAGTGTGTTGTATATAGTATAACTTGCCCCACCCTCCCTTTATGATGTGGTCCCACGTTTGATTTTAAGATTAAGAAATAAAACTCTTTAAGAATAAATAATTTAGAACACATGGCGCAAAATTGAAACTTTAATTTGGATTTTTAATTTGAGTTTCTCTCAGTTTCACCTATTATTAAATATATAGATTACCTAGGTTTATTTATATTAGACTCCTCGTTTTCTACACTGAATTAACACAAAAAAAAAAAAAAAAAAAAAAAAGATTAGATGGGACACATGGAAACTCTAATTGAAATTCAATTTTTACACCAAATTAACTCACTTAGCACAAAAAATTAAAAGCTTAGATTAATAAGACACATGACGCAAAATTAGACTCTAATTGAATTTCAATTTGAAATCTAATTGGATTTTCTTTCAACTTTAGCTTTTAATATGTGTTATATATATATATATATATAGATTTGTTGCCACCTTATGATGTTTTCAAGACATTCATAGTTCAAATCCCTTTCCCATTTCATCCACACACACACACACACACACACACAAAAAAAAAAACCTCTCTTCATTGTAACTATCGAATTATTGAAAAAAAAAAGAAGAGTAAAATATATATTTCGGGAGTATTCAATAATTACCGTTCAATGGAAAATTATTAAATACTTCGAAAGTACCATAAATGCGTACTCCCCCCTTTCATATGAATTGTAGATCCCACCATAAATTTAATTAATGGGACCCACAATTATGTGAAAGAGGTGAATACACATTTATGGTATTCCGGGAGTACTTAATAATTACCCGTTGGAAAATTATTGAATACTCAGGAAGTACCATAATGCATATTCCCCTCTCTTACATGAATTATAAATCCTATCATAAATTTAATTAGTGAGACCCATAGTTATATGAGAGAAGAGAATACGCATTTATAGTATTCCGAAAGTACTCAATACTTATCCCCCAAACGGTACACTCTTTCTTTCTCAACCGTTTTCCCATGAGTTTCTTGTATTTCACTCTGAATACATATCGTTGAATTTGTTTGTTAATATTTTAATCATCATATCATAATTTTTAAGAAAAGAATATATATTATATCACACATCTTTTTTATGTATACAAAACGAACTTTTATTTTTAATTTTTTTTTGGTGGGTGTGAGCCTGTGAGGTGGTTTTGTTATTCAGCGGGTTAGTTCAAATTCACCATTAAGAAACCAGTCCATAAATTCATACGATAAAATATAATATTTGCCATTTCAATATGATTGTTTTGTACGATCAAGCCAAAACATTAATGGTTTTTTTCTTTATTTGTTATGGGATTAATGGGTTTATTTTTTAGTTAAAGTTATTTATTTGATGATAAGAAATTTTATCAATTGAGTTAATTCAATATGTGAGCTTTGTAAAATAAAGTAGTTGAAGAATTGGGAATATAAAGAAGGTTTTTTATTTTATTTTTTTATTAAAATTTTAAATTACTATTTTTTTTCCCTCTCAAAGTATATCAAGCAATGGACTTTTAAGATCTTAAGGGAGCATTGCACTCTTTGGTCTTCCTTTCCCTCCATCCATATTTGCACATAAGCTTATTCTCAGTAACGTGGTGAGAATTTTCTGAAGGAAAATACTGAAACCCAGAAGGGATTTTGTTTGATTTATTTATTTTCCTAGTGTTGAATTGGATAAGCCATAAATTTCATTTGGGTGTTATTGGCTCTTTCTACAACCTGTACATGGCTCATAACTCTTTTAGTGTAGGTTATATTAATCCTAAAACACCATTGTATTCAAAGGAAAAATATAGATAAGTATATTACTCAATGATAGAAATGAGTGTATGTAACATACACAAGATACAGTGTTTGAAAATGGGAGAATACTAATTAATTTATAATCTATATCTATATATTATTACTAAAAGCTGAAGCATAATATTTAATATTACTATACTCATGTTGAGCCACGTCAGCGACCATGTCATTATCAATTTCTTTCCAATTTTTTATACAATTTTTTAACATTTAAATTGGATTAAAAACTCTATTATATTACAATCAAAATATCATTTTTATCTTATTTTTAACTATTCTTATTTATTATTAAATTTTCAATTCTATTTTAACTTTTCATATCCCCATTACTCTCTACCTTAACTTTCTTCAACTTTTCTCATTCCATTTAACTTTTCACATCCCCACTACTCTCAATATTACTATTATTCCATCTTTTTATCTCCCTTTATTTTTGACTATTCTTATTCTTATCCTCATATTATAAAATTGTCATTCCCTCTCTTATTCCATGCATAATTTTTTATTTTTCCACACACAAAAGCCTCTCTCTCTCTCTCTCTCTCTCTCTCTCTCTCTCTCTTGATACTATACATATGGGGCATTGATCAATCAAAAAAAAGTATGGATGCTCTGACACAAATATTGGAGTACATTGCAAGAATAATAACCAATTTTGATTCAATTCTACAGACTTTCAGAAAAGAATAAGTTATTGTCTTCCAAAAAGATTGATCTCATAAGAGACTTGTGGTGAACGTTCCAGTTGTATCCAGCTCACTTTGTACTCCATTCAATTAAGACGAACACTTCAAGATGTTTCTAAACTTCAATTAATACGTATTCACATTATACAAAACCAAAAATGAAAGGACTACTAAGACTAACCACTGGCTTGTTTTTTTCCTTTTTTTTTTTTTTTTTATTTGGAGGACTGATTTCAAATGCTTTCGTTTGCCAGGACGAGTGTGTCTGTTACAAGTCTGCTCTGCTTCGTAATCTTCTTCCAACTTCATAAATGGAATGGTCTTAACAATAGCTACAGCCTGCAGCATCGCCCTTCCTGCATTCAGTTTTATTAAATATCTAAACTTCAAACAAAGACCTTCTATAGGATTTGAAAATTATGAAGTCCCCAAATTCCAGAGAACGATCACTTGCAAAGTGATGCCAGCCATTCTCAAAACACAAGTGCCCATCACTTTGTTGTAGTCTGACATGCCAAGACTTTCCTCTCTGATCTTTGAGAATGTCCTTTGGTATGGTTCCATTGAAATGTTCGATAAAGGCTGGTGGTATGTGCTGCAATATGAAATAGATTGAGCTTTTATTGGATACTAGTCGCAGGCCTGCGCTGCGCGTGGTTATTTTTTAAGGTGGCTTCTTTATTATTATTATTTTGTAATTTGAAATAATAAAGAAAAGTAATGCATTTCATAATCATATTTATCACAAAATAATTTTTTATTATTGTAGAATTGTTTTATTTAAATTTTGAAACCTTAATTCTACTATAGTCGGTTGACTAATTTTTACACCTCTAAGTCAATTAAACATATTTTGCATGCTACATGTAAACCTTCTTTTCCATAAGAGTTAAAATAATGTACCACCGCCCATCTAGGCAAGTTGGTACCCGGGATCCATAGGGACCTGTTGCTCAAGGGTTCAATCCCCCGCACTTACCTTGCAAAAAAAAAAGAGTTAAAATAATGTGGGTAATATTTTTTTTCTATGGAAGTTAAAAAAAATTAAAATTCTTGTACCTTGTCTTGATGTTTTCTAAAAATTAAATTTGGCAATTCTCTTTCAATAATTGTGAAAATTCCAAGCAGTAATTCAGAAGGTAATTCATGATTCATGTTACATGTTCATGCTTTGATTGTGTAATTGTATGACTGATTTGGGTTGTAATATATAAGTTGAATATAGTGGTATATATCTAAAAGGGCATAACTCTGTTGTTTAGGATATTAAATATAGTGTTGTGTGTGATTTATAGAGTACTGACGATTGTAATTATTAAAAATTGGTTTTTTATTGTCTTTTAAGTTAATAAAACCTTACATATACTTTTTGTTTTTTAAAACCTTTACATATATTTTTTAACGTGAATCTTTACATATACCTTAATAAGTAAACTCTATACATTTCATTTCCTTAGACACATAAAAAAGAAATCTATTCCATAATAATAGTGGCTAATTAGTTTTTTCATGATCTCATTTATAACGTTTCTTTATCATATTTTACTGGCTTGTGATTTTCATAATAAAGGCATTAAATGAGAGTTAAAATCTTAGAACCTTTCATTAAATTTTTAAAAGTCGTGGTGTGTGAAGAATATAAGCATTTAAGGATTTTTTTTTTATATTTTATTATTTATAAATAATGTTAAATGAAATGTCAAAAAAAGGATTTTGAAAATTTTCTTCTTTATTTCTTATATATTTCTATTATTACTGGAGAACGTCTTCCTTTTAGTTTTGATAATAAATATGGTTTTCTAGATCAGAGTTTGATTAGTTTTAAGTTTAAATTTTGTATGATTGTATTTAATTGTTGATTATATGATTTAATTAAGTGAATTCAACAATTTATTAATTGCATTGTAAATTTTTTAATGACATTCGTAAGGTCAACTTTAATTAATTTTTTACTCCTTTAGCTGTCAACCTCTTTGTTTTCCAATTAACAATTACTAATTAATTTATTTAATTGACATTTGATTTCTTTTACTAACCTCTTTCTCTTTCTCTTCATTAACATCCTATTGTTTTTACAAATTTAATGATAATTCTAATGTACTAAATATGCATTGTAACGTTCATTTTTATTTATTATTTATTCCATTTTGCTGCCATGAAGTTAGTATATCCATAACTATTAGTTTTTATTATGATATGTTTGGTTTGATATTATTATTGTTGTTGTTGTCATTGTTGTTATAAATTTAGTGTTTCTAAAATAGCATGTGTTTTGTATTCTCTTTTTCTATTGATGCATTGTAACGTTTTATGGGAATACTTTATAAGAAAATTTTTATTCTATTTTTTTTTTTTAATTGAGTGCTTTTAAATTGGTGTTTGTTTTGTATTTCATTTTTCCATTGATGCATTGTAACATTTCATGGAAGACTTTATAAGAACAATTTTTATTTATCAAATTTAAATAAAATATTATATGTTTAATTTTAAAAAATGAGACAAAATATAAATAATTTAATGATATGGAGGATGTTGCTAAATTTAAATGTTGAATAAAATAAGATGAGAAGAAAAATAGTAAAAATGAAATGTATAGCAATAAACACCAAATTATTTTAGTTATGCTATGTAATAAAATAACATTATATTTTTATATACTATCTTTATAATACAATAATATAACATTTAACAACCAATGAGAATAAAAAAATAACAACATAAAACACAAAACTAAATCGTATCAACCCAAATGATGTATGAATTATGATGTGTTTCAATTATTTGTTATCATGGTTCGTAGAGATGCAATCCATTTTCAACCGAGCTATTTACAATTAGTTCTACACTCCAGCCAGTTCCTATACTTTGCAACTCCATTGTTTCAACAAATTCGTCCCAATCTAGCCAAGCAGCGTATAACTTCTGCTCTAATGTATGGGATACTTGCCAAAATGTGTCTTTCATGAAGTCTTCCTTTGCTCCTTCACTAAAAGGTCAAGTTGGATTACCAGTTAATTCCAATTTTAGCAAACTGACTGACTTCTAGCAGTCCAAAACTAATTTCTGCAATGCATTTGGTGGAGCTTTTAGTACTACATCAGTATGTTTTGATGGTCAACCTGTTACACTAAAATAAAAATATATATATACCAAAAACTAAAGAAAAAAAAAAATATATATATATATNTTTGGGGTGGGGGTGGGGGGGTGGAGGTGGTGGGATAATTAAAGTTAGAAACACGTAACACGTACAATCAATGGTATACTATTCTAGTAAAAAAGAACTAGAAAAAACAGAGGACCTTATGATACAATAGATAGTCCAAACAAGATGTAGGGGCCATAACCCAATGATAACGCCAGTATCTCCAAAAGCAATAACCAGAAATACAAAGGGACTGAAGATGGCACCTGCAGATATTGTTTTGATTGAATAACACACAAATTTACAATATTTAAGATAAAATGACGAGAGAAAGAGAGAAAAGTACTAAGTAGTACCTTTGATGATTCCAAGAACAGAAAGAAATACAAAAACGGGAAGGAAGAAGATAAAGTAACAGAGGTAGCTCAAGAATCCCTTTGGAACTTCCATTACCTATTCGAGTCGCAACTGCTTAGTTCACTGCAATAAAATCATATATTACTTCCAGACTCCAAATTTTCACAAATCTAATCTCAACTGCATAGATCATTGATAAAGCAATCGCTTGTAGCTCCTTCCCCATGGTTGTTGAGAAAATAGAGAAAAAGTAAAAGAATACAACATTTTAACCAAAAAGAAGCACAAATGAACTACAGCTTTTCAACTTTCTTTACCTCCTGATCCCTACAGCTAATCAATCTTTGTGGACAAAGACAGAAATCCCAGAGAGGAAAAATCATGAAATTGTAGAACATATCTCTAACCTCTCAGTTAATGAAAGTCCTCAGAATCGCAAAACTGGAGTTAGGAAAGTCGTGACAGACGTGCTAATCAGTTATTCAGTCAATAAATAAAGGTAGGTTCTCTTCGAAATGACTTTCATTTGCTATGAGCTTCCACAAAGCTTAAAGAAGATCTGTTCAAATGATATGAACCACAATGCACATGCTCATTATCAAACCGCATACAATTTCTTTGAAACAGCATAGAAAAAAAAAACACACACTACAGATATATTTATAATTAGTAAAGAAACGATGAACATGTGATTTCTTATCTTCAGATTCAAGTTCCAAGTTTGTAGTAGAAAGTAAGAAAAATCTAATGTGTTGGCTTTAAACTTTGGATCTCAAAAAGCCATCACATAAAAAAATCTCAAGTTAAAGTTTCTTTAATACACTTAACACTTCTGTCTTTAAGTGTCCACTTGGACATATAGCCAGGGAGTATCTACCTTGGACTAGGTGCTAGCAAATCAAGGTGACAGGTGAGAATAGAATAAGTCACAATTTATTATGTGACGAGTTGTGATCAGTGAAAAGATAATGGTGAGTTTATGTAGAGAACTTTTTCACCAATCACAATTTATCACATAAGCAAATTGTAATATTTGTTGTGTTAAAATGTGTGGCACTAAAATTATTAGTGAAAATATATATTTTTTTCTTTTTTCAATTTTCCGAAAGTAGAAGTAACTTTTTGTGACATCTCCATGTATAATTGTATATTACAAAAAAGAGACATTTCGGGGAAATCCATTTCCAGGGGTCCACCAGTGTACTTGTACTACTTGCCATGTGCCTATTCCCAAACGGGGAATATTTAGTATGTTCTTCTTCAGGCAGTTCAATCTTATTGGAAGGGAAGGTGGCAATGGACCCACACGTCACAAGTTGACTCATACCATAACCATTTTCTAAACCGTACAGTATTCTCACTTTGATAGTAAATTAGAAATAGTTTTTTACTTTTAAGAGATAGAATAAGACTTTCAACTGATACATGTTTGTCTTTCTTCTTCTTCTTCTTCTTCTTTTTTTTTTGTTCCTCTTTGCCTTTGTTTCATTTTTGGTGTCCAGGGACATGGTTGAAGTATAATTCCTCCTCCCAGTGCTAGGTCCAAAGATATGCAATATTCACATTGGATTCCATCCTTGGGGTGGCATGATCGCCTGTTCTCATGACCCATGCACAAACATTTCTTTGCTTATATGTCCTCTTCCAAGGACAAAGCCAAACACACACTGGTCTTTTACTTTTACACTGTTACTCTTACTGAAATCAGACCACCCAATCCCAAAAGTGATTCGGCCATCATTCCCGAAACCAACTTTCACAGGCCACTACTTGCCATTCTGAACAGAAGGCACCATGTCTGGCTTCAGTTTAATGTTAAATTGCATTCACCACTGATTTATGAACATACTGCAACCAGAACGACAACATGAGAAATCTTTTCTTTCCAGCATTTACAGAAAGTACGTCAACCTAGCATGACCGTTAACTCACAATGGCAAGGAAATGATTTTGATACTATACATATGGGGCATTGATCAATCAAAAAAAAGTATGGATGCTCTGACACAAATATTGGAGTACATTGCAAGAATAATAACCAATTTTGATTCAATTCTACAGACTTTCAGAAAAGAATAAGTTATTGTCTTCCAAAAAGATTGATCTCATAAGAGACTTGTGGTGAACGTTCCAGTTGTATCCAGCTCACTTTGTACTCCATTCAATTAAGACGAACACTTCAAGATGTTTCTAAACTTCAATTAATACGTATTCACATTATACAAAACCAAAAATGAAAGGACTACTAAGACTAACCACTGGCTTGTTTTTTTCCTTTTTTTTTTTTTTTTTATTTGGAGGACTGATTTCAAATGCTTTCGTTTGCCAGGACGAGTGTGTCTGTTACAAGTCTGCTCTGCTTCGTAATCTTCTTCCAACTTCATAAATGGAATGGTCTTAACAATAGCTACAGCCTGCAGCATCGCCCTTCCTGCATTCAGTTTTATTAAATATCTAAACTTCAAACAAAGACCTTCTATAGGATTTGAAAATTATGAAGTCCCCAAATTCCAGAGAACGATCACTTGCAAAGTGATGCCAGCCATTCTCAAAACACAAGTGCCCATCACTTTGTTGTAGTCTGACATGCCAAGACTTTCCTCTCTGATCTTTGAGAATGTCCTTTGGTATGGTTCCATTGAAATGTTCGATAAAGGCTGGTGGTATGTGCTGCAATATGAAATAGATTGAGCTTTTATTGGATACTAGTCGCAGGCCTGCGCTGCGCGTGGTTATTTTTTAAGGTGGCTTCTTTATTATTATTATTTTGTAATTTGAAATAATAAAGAAAAGTAATGCATTTCATAATCATATTTATCACAAAATAATTTTTTATTATTGTAGAATTGTTTTATTTAAATTTTGAAACCTTAATTCTACTATAGTCGGTTGACTAATTTTTACACCTCTAAGTCAATTAAACATATTTTGCATGCTACATGTAAACCTTCTTTTCCATAAGAGTTAAAATAATGTACCACCGCCCATCTAGGCAAGTTGGTACCCGGGATCCATAGGGACCTGTTGCTCAAGGGTTCAATCCCCCGCACTTACCTTGCAAAAAAAAAAGAGTTAAAATAATGTGGGTAATATTTTTTTTCTATGGAAGTTAAAAAAAATTAAAATTCTTGTACCTTGTCTTGATGTTTTCTAAAAATTAAATTTGGCAATTCTCTTTCAATAATTGTGAAAATTCCAAGCAGTAATTCAGAAGGTAATTCATGATTCATGTTACATGTTCATGCTTTGATTGTGTAATTGTATGACTGATTTGGGTTGTAATATATAAGTTGAATATAGTGGTATATATCTAAAAGGGCATAACTCTGTTGTTTAGGATATTAAATATAGTGTTGTGTGTGATTTATAGAGTACTGACGATTGTAATTATTAAAAATTGGTTTTTTATTGTCTTTTAAGTTAATAAAACCTTACATATACTTTTTGTTTTTTAAAACCTTTACATATATTTTTTAACGTGAATCTTTACATATACCTTAATAAGTAAACTCTATACATTTCATTTCCTTAGACACATAAAAAAGAAATCTATTCCATAATAATAGTGGCTAATTAGTTTTTTCATGATCTCATTTATAACGTTTCTTTATCATATTTTACTGGCTTGTGATTTTCATAATAAAGGCATTAAATGAGAGTTAAAATCTTAGAACCTTTCATTAAATTTTTAAAAGTCGTGGTGTGTGAAGAATATAAGCATTTAAGGATTTTTTTTTTATATTTTATTATTTATAAATAATGTTAAATGAAATGTCAAAAAAAGGATTTTGAAAATTTTCTTCTTTATTTCTTATATATTTCTATTATTACTGGAGAACGTCTTCCTTTTAGTTTTGATAATAAATATGGTTTTCTAGATCAGAGTTTGATTAGTTTTAAGTTTAAATTTTGTATGATTGTATTTAATTGTTGATTATATGATTTAATTAAGTGAATTCAACAATTTATTTATTGCATTGTAAATTTTTAATGACATTCCTCCACCCCCCCACCCCCACCCCAAAAAAAAAAAAAATAAAATAAAATAAAATAAAATTGGAGCAGAACAAAGAAGTTTGGCCCATTCATGAAATGCCTTCTGATTTTGATTGTACCAATACCAATAGCACTATGGACAGTGGTTGGAGTTGTTGGAAGTGCGATTATGGGTATAGGATATGGCTACTTTTGGCCTGTCCTGGAGACATTTAGGGCTATCAGCATGGAAGGTGTTCCACTTCATATGAAGTTATTTAGATGCTTCACGGTAATGTTTCTTTCAGTTATACCCTAATATACCTATAATAGTTGAATTTGATGGTGCATGATTGAGAAAATCTATCACTTTTGATATTACCTATACAGGATGGAACTTGGAGCAATGTTTGGGGTGCGTGCACCATTGTGGGCGATTTTGCAGATTTTTCCTTCCACTCATACTTCTCTGTTATTGACGAGCTGCTTGAATCAAAGGGGGAGGAGCCCATTGAGCTTAAGTATTATTAGTCTTTGCAAACTTGGTTTCTATGTATTGAAATTTGTTTTGATAATATTAAATGGCAATGGATTTCAAATCTTTTTTATTTTTCCAAATCTAATTGACATATGATTCCTAATCTTTGACATGAATGATCTTAATTGCTAATATCAATTATAACATCAGTAAGCCTGTAAATCATTCTTTTTCGGGATTTGTTTTTGTGTTACTTAAGACTTCAATATGTGAAAGAGATCTGATAACGGTTTATGGTAAAGATAAAATTTGTAAACTTTTTCTCTGCAAAGTAAACTGATTCATGTCTGGTGCACCTTCAGTAACTTGATTGCATTGCCATCTGATCAAAAATTCAGGTTTGTTCTACATATAGATACCAATATAAAAATTATGATTTTATAGTTGTTACACCTTGTATCAGCTTATCTGGTTTCTACTTATTAAGATTTTCATGTGTTTTACATCTAGAATTTCTTACAGAATGTGAAGTGCCGATTATATTTGTCCTATATTCTATTTGAATAAATTAAATGATTTTGTCATGTATGATAAACAATTTATCACAAGCTTTACTTATGAAGTTAAGTGAACTATTTGAACTGGAACTCTCATTATGTGAATTTAATCTCTCTCTCTCTCTCTCTCTCTGTTAGGGTTACTCAGATTCCTGGTTGCATTTTGGCTGCAATTCTTGGGATTTTGGTTGATGTCCCCTTTATCACTTTAATAGTTCTATACAAAACACCTATATTGCTATTCAAAGGTTGGCACCGGCTAATACAAGATCTTGTTGGGAGAGAGGGCCCATTCTTAGAAACTGTTTGTGTTCCTTTTGCTGGGATTTGGATCTTGTTGTGGCCAATTGTGGTTCTTCTGGCAACTTTGGTTGGTACATTATCCAGTTTGGGATTCGGTTGTTATGCAGCAGTTGTTGCATATCAGGTGTGAATTTGATTATCAGATACTTGCAGATGACTTTTTGCTCATGCTTTATTTCAGTGTGTTTGTGCAAATGCACGTTTGTGTGATATTCTATTTATTTTTCTGTGAGCTTATTTTCTGTTTGTAAATTTTAGGAAAATTCGACTAAGAGAGGACTACTCTATGTAATTGCTTCTTTTTCTATATTTGATGAGTACACCAACGATTTGCTTTACCTGCAAGAAGGTTCCTGCTTCCCCAGGTATGCCAACTTTTGTAGTACAAAATTAAATAGTTAAACACACACACACACACACACACACACACACACACAGAGTTTTAGATGGAATGCATCCATGTGTGAATGTGCTTGTGTAATGTATGGTATAGTCCTTGAGAACTGCATGATAGCCTCTTTCCATTTGGGCAGCCAGACCTAGATATTGTGAGCAGATTAGTTCAAGTTCTTCACTGCTTCCTGTGAAGGGACTGCATGAACAAGTTGAAGCTATTCGTACCAATGAACCATTGATAAGGACTCCTAGCATAAAGAATACACTGAAGGCTGCAGTGGTAAGGCATAAGTATTATGAATGTCATTCATGTTTCAGGCACAGGAGCAGTATTCCTTTTAGGGAAAGATGTGTCTTTGCATTCATTTTAAATTACTCTCCACTTTTCTGCCTAATTTTGATGATTGAATATTTGTCAACTATGCTTCTTGAGAAAATATTTATATAATACAATCAGCTTATGTGACTTGACTGTTATGTGATAAAATATTATAAGTTCTCACATAACTGCCTTTCTTACTGCTTTTCTTTTTTATTTTTAAGAGTATCCTTTCTTGCTAGTGCCTTTTCCTACTTTATTTTTCATTCTTTAACTTTCCAATCCTAAAATTTTCTAATCACACCCCCTTTTCTTTTTATCTCAAGGTGCTCTCCTTGGTCTATCAACCAAAAAATTTTGCATGAAAAAACGTGCCTTTATTTTATTTTTTCCCCTGAATTTTACTATTAACATTAAACTTTTGGAGCTCACATCATTGACAGATTATTAAAATAAAAAATAAAAAATAAAAAAAAGATCTGTGTCAATGGGAACAAAATCCAGACTATTAGCAACTTTGTCAATTTTACTAGATTTTGTTCTAAATTTTTTTTGGTTTCTAACTTTTTCCATTACATTTGTGCTAGATATGGGATAGTTTCTTTCAAGCATGTGAGGAAATTGGGAAGGAGCTTCTTAGAGATGGTGCCATTGGACTTCAGGATCTTGATGCATGGAGACACTCAAAGAACAAGATAGTTAACATTGGAATTCCTGCATATGCATTTCTTGACTGCTTTCTCCGTTCTATCAAGAGTGGCTCCATTGGTTTTCTCATGAGTAAGAGTTTTCGTACTAATGCTTCTTACCATGTATGGTTGTCTTTGGCATTGTGCACTATTTTGATAATCGGCAATTTTGGTTTAATTTGTTTTCTCCGGTTTGTGAAAAGGGAAATTAAAGTTTGGTGATCACCTAAAATTGCCTCCACTAAATACTCGTTCATTGTATCATTGTTTTTCTCTTCTTATATTTTTTTTTTCTCTTTTCTTCCTGATTATCATGCAATATTACACATTAGGTCACCAAGAAAATGCCAATAATTTTGTCAATTGTCTGTGAATGTCTTACAATATAGGGTATTTATATCATGAAGGGACATATATCTTACAGTTTCTTGATATTCCAGATGACAATATAGAGATAACCAGTGTTAATAGACCAGAAGGAAGGGCATTTGACTGGCTCTATGAGCCAATGTGTATCATAAAAGACCAAATCAGGAGTCTAAATTTACAAGAAACTGAGGAGTTGTATTTTTACAAACACTGTCTGTATGGTGGTGGTGCGGCGAGAATTGAATCATGGCAGAATGGAGGCATTCCCCCTCATGATGAAATCAAAAGAGCTCAGCCGGAGGCTATAAGTAGAAGGTATGATATAAGCGTCAATCATGTTCTTGTGAGTGCTTAAGTTCTTCATAGCTGAAGTCGTTGACAGATTTATAACAGTGCATTATGCATTAATTATCATTATGCGAAACTACTTCTTGATTGCTGTTTGTCACAGATGTGTAGATCTAATATTTTAGTGCACAAGTTAGGTGCATTTGGTTTTCCTTCCCATGCATGCTTTGTAATTGTTTCTAACCCGATTAAAATGTTACAATCAGGTTCCAAGGGTTTTGTTTGACATTGTCAAGGCTGCCAACATCAAGGCGTCAGTTCTTTGAAGTTGTGAAAGCTATTGAGCACAAAGGAAAGAACTCTATTGGCATTGAGAGTGAATATGAGACTGGAGCAGCTCCATAGGTGCTCTCTCTATCTTTCACATGTTAGACATGACATGAATGGACTTTGTCTCTTTGCATTGCTGACAGTCTTGATATGATATTCTAATCATCATAGGCTGCCATGGAATAGCTAGTCTATAGTATTATGTCTTGGGAAGCTCATAATTTTTTTTATTGCATTGAATTTTTTTGAACTTAGTAGTGTGTTACTACTCCTTTGATAATAAAATTTTTTTGTATTGAATTTTTTTCTTTTTAAATATGTTGAAAATAGTTAATTTTTATTCTGTTTTGCATGGAACAATCTCAGTACCTCCATGTCAGGTTTTCTTTTTATTTTATTTATTTGAATGGAAAATGATCTTTATTTCATCTATGTTTCAATACAATGGTATTGTTTAAGATCTATACATTTCTTTCGGCTTACAACTATGATAATTGGTGCTAATATTTATTTGCATTTCCTCCCTCCATGCAGGTCAAAGCACACTCCTAACCAGATTCTACTACCACAGATCCTATTTGGGCTGAGGTTTCTTAACAAGCCATCAACATTGCTCTTGTTAGGTCTTGCATAAAGTTCAAAATGCCAAAGATTTTATCCTTAATTCCTTGTCCATTTTGAAAAATGGAAAATCTTATTACACCCTCACTATTGCATACCCTGTACATGCTTTCTTTTGAAATCTTGTTTTTAAAATGTGATTTAAGTTACAATTATGAAATTGTGTTTTAAAAACATGATTTTGTTGAAAGAAGATAGTTTAGACTAAATGTCTTATTTTGTTAATTTCACCACTCGTTAGGGCATATTTGTAATTTAAATATTAATAAATATTTATTAGCAATAAAAACAGGCTTGAGCAAAAAAAAAAAAAAAAAAAAAGCAATAACTAGGTGTTAGGGTAAATTAGAAAGGGTAAATATTAGGTACATTACATTAGGTTTCTCAATTTGTTTTTTGAGATGGGTTTCTCAATTGAATTCAAATACTAGGTACACTATTTGTATGTTATTGGTCAATATAACTAAGTGTTTGAATTTAATTAAAGAACCTAATATACTGCACATAATGTATTGTACTTAAGTTTCATATTCAACATGTTATTAGAGCATACCTTTGTTGTTGTCACTACCTGACCTCCAGTGCTTTGTTGACTGGTTTCTAGCTCACTCCAGCTCCAGCAACCACTTCTAGAGTAAAAAATTTTGACACTGATGCCTCTCAAAGCCAATAAGATAAATAAAGTGGTCGCCCAACATCGGCAATCACATTCCTGACCCTCTCAGTTGTTGGAGCAGCTAATTTGTACTGGACTTTGAATTAGCTTGGCTTAAAAGATGTCTTTCTCCATGGTGATTTAGAAGATGAGGTTTATATGGATGTTCCTCTAGGTTTTAAGAGTTCATCTACTCATGGGATGCATATTGGAGAAAGCATTGTACTGATTGAAACAATCTTCTAGAGCGTGGTTTGCATGGTTTAGTCAGGCCATGTAGGATTACTGATGCAGACAGGCTTAGAGTGATCACACCTTATTTATTAAACACTCCCTTCAGCTTAAGGCTACTACTCATATTGTTTATGGTGAAAAAAAAGATTTAATAGAATAATATAGCTAGTGAATTTGAAAAAAAAAAAAAAAAAACCTTGGAGATCTGAAGTATTTTCTAGGTATCAAAGTAACAAGATCCAAGCTAGATATATTTATAAATCAGTGGAAATATGTTCTTGATCTCTAAGAAGAAGCAAGATTTCTTGGTTGCAAGGAATGTGATACCCAATAGAACAGAATCATAGACTGGATGAAGGTCCAAGGGGTGCATTGGCTGCTAAAGGGAGATTCCAACGCCTAGTTGGAAGATTGATTTATTTGTCACACACTTTTAAATATTTTCTATTATATCAATGTTTTTGGTCAATTCATGCATGCACCATGGGAATTCCATATAGATTCTGTCTACCATATTCTTTGGTATCTGAAATCAAACCCTAGTAAAGGATTACCTTTCCTTTGTCATGCTCACTTACCACCGGAATCCTCTTTGAATGCAAATTGAACTTGTTGCGTTAATGATATAAGATCTACCTCTTGTTGGAGGTAATTTAGTCACTTAGAGGAGTAAGAAGCAAGTAATTGTAGTCAAATCCAGTGCAGAGGCCGAATTTTGAGCAAAGGCTTATGGTAATTGTGAGCTTCTTTGGACGATGATGCTGTTGAAAAAATTGGGCTTTAATATTGTGGAACCTGATAATATTACCCTTATTTGAAAAGCACAAGTTGTTAGGAAATGATAAATTTAATCATTTAATTATTCAAGCATGTTTATTTATGTTTGGGCCCAAGCTCCCCTTAATAATTAAGGTTCTAACTTAATATTGCCTGCTCTAATACCATAATAAATTATAACTTGAATCAAAAGCTTGAGTTGCTTGGAATTGATGAATTTAATCACCATTATTCTAGTAGGACCTCTGCAATATTATTATGACAACAAATCAACTACTGATATTGCTCATAATTCTATACAACATGATAGGATTAAACATGTTAAGGTCTGTTGAGGTTGACAGACACTTCATCAAGGAGAAACTGGATGGTGGTGTTATTTGCAAAGCGGTCAATATTGTACCATACCAACAGGTACAGCTGGTATTTTTCATACTGGCTACTGAGCAGGTACAGATACACCATCAGAGGTACCAGATCAAATACTGTTATGCACTGGTTATACTGGGATTTTTTTTTACTGTTTCTACTGGTATCTTCATCTACTTTAGTTATACTATATGTGCTCCATTTGTGAAGATAGGGAACAAATTAGCAAACATCTTAACTAAAGGAGTTTTTCATACTATTTGAAGTAAGCTAGGCAATGTGCAATGTCGTCCCATTAACTTGGGGGAAGTTTTTTTTTGTTTTTAGGTAAATACAATAACTGGGGGGGGGGGGGGGGGAGGTGTTGGAATACATAATTTAGACTAAATGTCTATTTTTGTTAATTTCGTCACTTGTGAAGTCATATTTGTAATTTAGATATGAGTATTTAAGAGCAATAAAACAGGTGTTAGAGTGAATTAGAAAATTTAGATATTAATGAGTATTTAAGAGAAATAAAACAGGTGTTAGGGTGAATTAGTAAACCTAACTCAGGCCGAATTCCAAATTCAACAGTTTTAAGGCCCAGTTGTGATAGTGCTTTTTCTGTGGTAAGCTGAATTTGAGATAGTTACAAAAAGGAGAGGTGATTGGCTGAAGTCTTCTAGCAAGCATGTGTCTAGAGAAATTCTATAAAGATTTTGTCTCCATATAGGAATGCAGCTTGAATTCATACTTGCTGGTATCCATAACTTTAAAAAATTGTCAAACTTATAGATCCACTAGTTTGTACTTAATTGAAGCACCCACTTAGAACAGCATATAAAACCCCCCACATACACATGTAGTAGCTGGAACTTGAAATGAAAGGTTACATTGAATTTAATAAAATGCAACCTTATACCATAAAATTACAAGAAAAAAAGGGCACTGTAATGTTCATTATTAATATGCAAGTGACTATTCAAAGGTTGTATTAATATCATGAATTGACACTTGCAAGATATAAAGAGGCATCTACAAGCTTATAAATACATCCAAAACTTGGTCACTCAAAGGTGAAATCTCTAATTAGCTATTACCTTTCCAAACACTCACATTAGTAGGATTGGAACTTCAGTACAAAGGAAACCATAGCAGGTAATACTAAAAAGAAACATATAATGTAACATGCCATGAAGCAGTCCTAAACTTCTATATCATCTTCCTTTTCCTCACATTATTATTATTATTATTATTTTCCCAGACTCCCAAGATTATACACCAATTGAGACTACTTAATCACACAAAACCTCTTGTGAGTCTACCTATATCAGATTGGATGGACTCTATCCTCCAATTTTTCTCAACACTAATCTTTTGCCTCGTTGCCCTGCTAATCTTATGTGTCTTTCTTTATCACATAAAGAGACCAACTACCTCTAAGATAAAGGCCTGTAGCATCCCTCAAGCAGGAGGCGCTTGGCCTATTATTGGCCATCTGCACCTCTTAGGTGGCCGACAACTAACCCACAAAACACTTGGTACCATGGCTGACAAGTATGGACCAATTGTTACTATAAAGCTTGGATCACATAGAGTTCTAGTTTTGAGTTATTGGGAAATTGCTAAAGAGTGTTTTACTGTCCATGACAAAGTTTTCTCCACCAGACCAAGCACACTTGCTTCAAGACTACTAGTTTACAACAATGCTATGTTTGGTTTTGGTCCTTATGGGCCATACTGGCGTGAGATGCGCAAGATAGTTACAATTGAGCTTTTATCAAACCATCGGCTTGATATACTCAAGCACGTACATACTTTGGAGGTTAAGACTGCATTTAGAGAATTATTCAACTTATGGGTTAGGAAAGGTTGTGCTGAAACTGGAGTTTTGGTGGACATGAAACAATGGTTTGGAGATTTGATGCTTAATGTTACTTTGAGGATGGTAGCAGGAAAATGATTCTATGGAGCTGGTGCTGATTGTCTGATACAGTACCATTTCTTGGGTGGTTGGATGTTAATGGATATGAAAAAGCAATGAAAAAAACTGCAAAGAAATTGGATGCTATGATGGGAAGGTTGCTGGAGGAGCATAAACAGAAAAGATTGCTGGGTGGGGAGGAAAAGGGAGAGCAGGATTTCATGGATGTGATGCTGACCATCATAGATGATGCCGGGATTGCTGGTTTTGATGCAGATACGATTAACAAGGTTACTTGCCTGGTAAGTATTTTCACTACTAAACTACTAAAGATACTATTTAGTTTTCATGATTACTGTAAACTGACCTCTACCCTTCATGTATAAAACCAGTGCTGTATCTATACTTTCATCTTCAGAATTAAGGATGGATGAGATTTGTGCAGTAAACTTAGACAAATAGCATCATTGAAAAATGTTTAGACTGATTCTACCATTTCAAAGAACTTGACTTGGAAAAGATTTAGAAAGACTTTTGGCCTTTGAGGAGTTCAAAGGACCACTTAGATCAGACTAAAAATTTCATCTAACTATATTAAAATGTTAAGGTATTAGATTTACATCATGGGTTTATTGAATCAAACTTATTTTAAATATGTCACTTCTTGACCTTAGTTGGTGTAATTTTGTATCTCTTGTGAAAAAGAAAATTTTTAGTGCTTGACAGTCCAGGCTTCATTGATTTGGAACCATCACCCATCTATATCATTCTAACCCTTTTTTTTTTCTGGGTGCTATAGAAAACTTTGTATTGTATATAAGTGGCAGCTACTGCTTGAACAAACTAAAACAGGGATTTAGAGGATTGGAATACTGATGAGACCTATTTTGTCAGAATCTAATCTTAGCAGGAAGTGATGCTACCATGATACTTCTAACATGGACCTTAGCTTTATTACTCAACAATCAACATGTGTTGAGAAAGGCCTAAGAAGAGCTACACTTTCATGTTGGCAAGGGAAGACGTGTGGATGAATCTGATGTAAGAAACCTCATCTACCTCCAAGCCATTGTCAAGGAAACATTGCGCTTATACCCACCTGCCCCAATTATTAGCCTCCGTGATGCAATGGAAGACTGCACCCTCTCAACTGGATATCATATTCCCGCTGGTACGCGTTTAATGGTGAATGCCTGGAAAATTCACCGGGATAAGTGCACATGGTCTGACCCTCACAAGTTCCAGCCTGAAAGATATTTAACTGGCCATAAGGACATAGATGTAAGGGGTCAGAACTTTGAGCTCGTTCCTTTTGGCTCAGGAAGGCGATCATGTCCTGGAATTTCACTTGCTCTTCAACTGGTGCATTTGACGCTGGCTAGCTTGTTACATGATTTTGAAGTTGCTAAGCCATCAAATGATGATGTGGATATGGCTGAGAGTCCTGGCTTGGCAACTCGGAAAGCAATCCCCCTGGAAGTTATTCTTACTCCACGTCTTAATTCTGAACTATATGGGCAGTAAATTAGTGTATTATAAGCAACAAATGGTGGAGCATTACGTTGAGTAAAAATGTAAACTGGTTTGGCTCTTTCCATGATGTGCTGAAGGAGTTGCATTTTTAGGAGACTAGAGTTGATATATGTACGCTGTTATTTGTGTGTTTTTATGCACCGCCATTTCATAAATTCTGAATGTGATGATAATGTCAAAAATTGTTGCTAATGAATTTTGATTTACTTTACAACTCTGTAATTGTGACCATCCCGCTGAAGTTGCACTGGTACTGGCCAACAAGGTGATGTTGTCATTTAGATAGCTAGCAACAACCATCGCACACCTTTGGTACAATGGTCATTCTACAAGTATAAGTGTTTGTGGAGTGTGGGGAGTAAGGGCCAAGATTTAAGTCTCTAAGAGGCAGCTGCACACACATATACACTTAGGTTAGAGTAGAATTCTGTCTTATATAAAAAAAGAATAAAAAAAAAAAGATAGCGAGCAACAAGAAGAATCAACTAAGTAGTTAATAATTTCTCAAAAAAAAATTTAGTTAATAAAATAGCAAATGGTCTAATCAATCATGGTTTGGATGAATTCAGCACTTAAGCCCCCCTCCCCCTCTCTCTTGGTGGCCACGAAGACATACTGTGTTAAGAAACAAAAGAAACATGAGGTCATTTGGCCCATTTTGTCCACTTTGGTCTTATTTGGTCCTATTCAATCTACTTTAGTTCTATTTGGTTAACATCGGTCTTATTCGGTCCATCCTGTACACTTTGGTCTTATTCGGCCATCTAGTCCACTTTGGTCTTATCCGGTCCTATTCGGTCAACTTCGGTCTTATTCAGTCCATCCTATACACTTGGTTTTATTCGGTCCTATTCGGTCTATCCTGACTACTTTGGTCTTTATCAGTCCTATTCTATCTACTTTCGTTCTATTTGGTCCATTTTGTTTACTTCGGTCCAATCAGTCTTATTCGGTCTACTTTCATCTAATTTGGTCTTATTCAGTTAACTTCAGTCCTATTTGATCCCATTCTGTCTACTTCAGTCCATTCAATTTATTTTTGTGCACTAATATAATAGGAAAAAATAGGTTTGGGTTGAGAGCACCTATTTTAAATCCAAATTTAGAGTGTGTATATATATATATATATTTGTATGTAGATCTCAAATTCGTAATATCTAAAATCTTAAGCATAACATTTAATGTTATTACATTCATGTTGATCCACATTAACATAGTATTTCGATCCACATTAGTTTGGCTAAATTTAAGTGAAAGTCTTTCTAAACATAAAAAATATAAATATACAAATGTAATTTTTAGGGCAATTACTCATTTATTTTAGCGTAATTACTTTTAAATGAATTGCATGAGATTGAGTATACCTTCTAGCAATATATATATATATATATATATATATTTTTATTTCAGTATATAGTGCAACGCACAGGATAATGACCAGTTGGTTTTAAAAGTTAAAAAAATGAGTGGAATTAGTCCTTATGTTAAGTGTGCGCTAACATTTTAAATATTGAAAAATAAAATTAAAACCTATTTTAACATGTAGGCAAACTCATGACCCATTTTATTACCAAATGACTGACCCGTTACGAAATGGGTCTTCCCTAACAAAAACGGTCAGTCGTCTCAACAGTGCGATGAACAATAAATGAGAGAATCAAAACGGTAAGTAGTTTGTGTGATTTATGGCCGCCCTGCCAAGCCTAGTGCCATTCTGCCAAGAAGCAAAATTCCCCTTTCTCTACTTCGTTTCTGTCATCACTCATTAGTCCCAGACTCATTCTTTCTTCTTGCATATAAAACTTAAGAGCCAACGACAAGAATGGACTTGCTGGTTCCTACCACTCAGTCTTCTTATGTGAAAAGTCTCACACATAATCACAATTATATATGTAATTGAATACCATCTTCTTTAGAATTATAACGAATGAGTGTGAGAGCTTTATAAAAGCCGAGGGTAGTTTTAAGTTAGGAGGGATGCAAAATTTTAAAAATATGAAAAGCACAGGCTGCTTAACCATTGGATTGCTTCTCAAAAGTCCATTTCGGTCCCATTCAGTCCAATTTGCTCCTATTCTGTCCACTTCAGTCCATTTTGATCCAATTTGATCTCATTCAGTCCACCTCGGTACATTCTGTCCATTTCAGTCCATTCGGTCCACTTCGGTCAATTTAGTCCACTTCAATTCATTCAAGATGCATAAATTCCTACTTTTTAGAAGCCAAAAGCCCCAACAAACCCCTAGAGTCCATTTCAAGGGCTTCCAAGTAACATCACTACTTATCCATGCTCTAAAGCCAATTAAAAGGGTTTGAATTTCTTGAGTAATCGGTTAATTTACATGCCTTGGATTTTGCATGACCAACTATGCCATTGTACCATTCGTTTTGCTAGAGCATCCATAGCTCCATATCCATAGTTTTTTTTTTTTTTTTTTGCATTATTTCAGTTCACATATAAGTTTGGATATCAGACATCTACCTTTAAGGCAAAAATACAATCTTATTCATTTTAGGTAGAAATCGTGCCTTTAAAACACGATTTTAGATTTACATATTAATTTGGATATTTATAACGCAAAAATTCAATAGTATTCATTTTATATCGAAATTGTGTCTTAGAAACATTATTTTAGTTCAAATATAAGTTCGGATATTAGATATCCACCTTTAAGGAAAAAATACAATCTTATTCATGTTATATAGAAATCATGTCTGTATGGGGCAGGGCCCCAGGCCCATTATTCCTTAGGCCCTAGCCTTGTGGTGCTATACAGGGCAAGGCCCCAGGCCCATTGGGCCTTAAGTCCTGACCTTGTGGTACAGTACATGACCTTATCCCCGTTGCATCTATTGCCTTGATTCAGACATACTATAAGGCCCAATCTGAGCCCAAAAACCATAATGAGTCCATCCTGTATCGAACTTGTCAAAGCAAACCCCTGCCGATCAACTTTAACTTGGTCGAGAGTGCGAGTGCTCAAGGGTACCCAAGTTCTCGGCAGCCCGGTATTGCCTTAGGGGATATCGCTGTTGGACAAACTTTTGGAAGCTGGAGTCAATTCCAATGCCATTACCACTGTTTTGATCCGAGCACATTTTCATTAGGAATAATTAGATTGGACCCCACCCACACGAGTGAGCTGAGGGAATAACCATGACGCCTCCACCAACATGAAGCTATAAAAAGAAGAAGAGAATGAGAAAGTGGGGGGTGAGCAATCTTAAGAGGAAAAGAAGAAAGTAAGAAGAGAGAGAAAGTAAACAAGCGAAACCCGGGAGTGAGTAACACATAGAGAAGAGTAAGGGTATTCACTGAGATTAAGGGAACACAAAGAGGAGAGTAAGGTTATTCACTGCGATTAAGGGAAGCTATAGAGTGATTTGAGGTGGAACTGCCTATAGTAGAAAATACTAGGCCCACTATACAAGTAGATTATGAGCCCAATTATAAGCCTGGTCTACATAGCAGAATTAGGGTACGCACAATTGGCGCCGTCTGTGGGATCTCCTACGTAGTTGTGGTTCTATCGAGACTTACGAGGAAGATGTCTGAAGGTCAGTTAGGGAGTTATGCTGAAAGTGGTTCCGAGGGATCTTCTTGGGGATTTACTTGGCAAGAAAGAAGGTAAAAGAGACGCGAAGATAAGGAGCATGAGCAGGAGGAAGAACGGTCTGGCCTTGGAGAAGGGTCATTTCAAACGCACCGAACACAGTCAAGTGCTTCAAGGTATGAGCGTTTTGACAAAAGGAACGAGGAACTCGAACGCTTACATAGGTTGGTAAGGGATTTGGAGTTAGAAGCTAGATGTAGGCATCAGAAAAGGGACAACGAGGAGCGTGTAGAAGGGTCAGCTAGTATGGGGGGTTGCTATGGAGAAGAGTCTCATCAATCTGGTTCCCATCAACACCAGGATCAGTCTCGAGAGTATGCAGACCGAGACTCAATTTCCCCAGAAGGGCGACAACCCTAGAACACCGCCATGGACGCTATGAGCCACGCATTACGTAGAGCTGCTTGATCGTCGTTCTCGAGGGACATTGAACGAGCTCCTATGCATAGCAAATTCACCCAACCTCCATTTAACTCTTATGATGGGAAAACAGATCTAGTAGAGCATGTAAGCCATTATATCCAGATGATGTTGTTACACACTCATAATGACGCACTAATGTGTAAGGTATTCCCTTTGAGTCTCGAGCCAACCGCTTTGAGGTGGTTTAATGGATTGAGGAAAGGCTTGATTTATAGCTTTGCCGACCTAATTCAAGAGTTCGGTGTCCGGTTTATGACCTGCAACTGGGTGCCGCAGCCAGTGGATGCATTACTACCTATGAAAATGGGAGCCAGGGAAACCCTTCGCAGCTACACTAGTCGGTATTGGGGGCTGTACAACGAGATCGGTGGGGGCAACGAAAAAATTACAGCAAGTACTTTTCAATTGGGATTGCCCGAGGACTCCGAACTATGAGACTCGTTGATGAAGAGGCCTCCCGAGGATATGAGGCAGCTGATAAGTCGTATCAAAGAATATAAAAGGTTAAAGGATGACCATCCACAAAGCAAGGGTAAGGCTTCGATCATTAGGCAACCTTAGTAGGGGGGTTAAGGATACAGGAGTTGAGCACACAGGTGGGGGAAGTGAATGTGATATTCAAGAAGCTGGTGCATAAAATCATGGATTAAATCAAAAATGAGCCATACTTTCAATGGCCAAACAAGATGGGGGGTGACCCATCAAGGAGAAATCAGTACCTATACTATACTTACCATAAAGATAAGGGGCGTACCACGGAACAATGCAGGGTATTAAAAGATCATCTAGAGCAGCTAGTAAAGGCGGGGTATTTAAAAGAGTTTGTAGTGGACCCGAGAAATCAAGAAGCCGGGCAGGGTACTTGACCTCGGGTGTCCTCTCCCATCCCTATTGGGAGTGATAAAAGTCATCCATGCAGCTTCAAGGGGTACCGTGGTATCCAAGAGGAGAGGAGTACTGGCCGTGGTGCCGACAGAAGGTTGCCTGGGCTATTAAACAACCCTCCGAGAAGAAGTTGAAGTTCACTTAAGAGCCCATTGTCTTCAATGAAGACGGTCTAGAAGGAATGATTCAACCGCATGATGATGCTTTGGTGGTTACAGCCCGGATAAATGGTTTTATAGTGAAGAGGGTATTGATAGATTAGGGGAGTGGTGCTAAAGTGATGTACCCCGACTTGTTCAGAGGGCTCAGCCTAAAGAATGAAGATTTCTCCAAGTACGATACGCCTGTGGTGGAGTTTAATGGTTGGATGGTGATCTTGGAGGGGCAGATTTCGTTTCTTGTGAATATGGAAGGTAAGGAAGTAATGGTGACATTTATAGTGGTCGCTTCGTTTTCTCCATATACAGCAATCCTTGGAAGGCCGTGGATTCATGCAATGGGGGCAGTTCCATCCACCCTGCATGTGAAGGTAAAATTTCACACTGAGCAAGGTATTGCTATAGTGAGGGGAAACCAGCAAATGGCCAGGCAATGCTTGGTGGCCGCTATTAACTGGGAGATCAAACAGAAGGAACTGGCCAAGGAGGTTCCCTTATAGCAATTACAGGAACCCCAGGAGGAAATAGGGCTAGTTATGCCGAGGACTTAATAAAAGTAAGGATACTGCCGGATGATGATTGAATTTTTCAAATAGAAGCAAGTATGAAAGATGAAGATAGGGTGGAGGTGCTACTGTTTCTTGTACAGAATGTGGACGTATTTGCTTGGAGCCCATACGAGGTGCTCGGGGTGGACCCTGAGTTCATAGGTCACAAGCTTAACGTGGACCCATTGTTCCCTCCCAAGAAGCAGAAGTCAAGGAGATCGGCTAAGGAGCACGTTGAAATCGTCAGGCAAGAGGTCAAGAGGTTGAAGGAAGCTGGGGCAATAAAGAAGGCCTTCTTTCTGGAGTGGCTTGCGAATACCGTGGTGGTAAAAAAGAAAAATGTAAAATGGAGGGTTTGTGTTTATTTTACCGATTTGAACTGAGTATGCCCAAAAGACCCATTCCCTATGCCGAAAATCGATCAACTGGTAGATGCCACGTATGGGCACCCGAGAATGAGCTTTCTAGACGCTTTCCAGGGATATCATTAAATTGCCCTGGCCACCGAGGATCAGGAAAAGACGACATTCATCTCCCCTGATGCCAATTTCCACTATACCGTAATGCCGTTTGGGTTAAAGAATGCTGGAGCTACTTATTAGCTGATGATGACGAGAATGTTTAGAGATAAGATTGGGCGTATGGTGGAGGTGTACATTGACGATATGGTGGTTAAAAGCAAACGGGAGGCGCAACATATTAATGATCTTAAAGAGGTGTTCGAAGTGCTCCGGCAACACAAGTTGCACCTCAATGCTGACAAGTGTGCTTTCGGAATGGGGGCTGGCAAGTTCTTAGAGTATTTAATCACTAACTGAGGAATAGAGGTCAACCTTGGTCAAATTGAAGCTATAAAATGCCTCAAGCCACCGAGTAATCCAAAGTAAGTCTAAGTACTAACCGGCATGTTAGCTGCCTTCAATCGGTTTATTTCCAAGTTTGCCAACCGGTGCTGTCCATTTTACTAGCTTTTGAAGAAGTGAAAGGGATTCCAATGGAATGAGGAGTGTAAAAAGGCTTTCCAGGACCTAAAGGAATATTTAGTACGGGCACCTATGTTGACAGTCCCAAAACCCAGTAAGGAGTTATTCATGTATCTCTCGGTGTCCGAGCATGCTGTGAGTGTCGTGTTTCTAAGGGATCAAGGAGTGCAACAACCAATATATTAGGTCAGCAAAACATTGGTCGATGTTGAGACGAGGTATTTGCCTCTAGAGAAGTTGATATTAGCACTAGTACATGTTACAAGGAAGTTGCCCTATTATTTCCAAGCTCATACCATCTATGTGATAACTGAATACCCTTTGCAGTTATTGTTGAAGAGATCTGATTTCATAGGTAGAATAGCTACGTGGGGAACTTGGCTAGGCTATTTTGACATTAGATACCAACTTAGAAGTTCGGCGAAAGGTCAGGTTCTTGCTAATTTTGTTGCAGAGTTTTCCCTGAGAAGGGAGTTGGAGATAATTTGTCATGTAGAAGCTTACTCGTGGAAGGTATTTGTGGACTGGAAGCCGGGGCTAGGATCGTAATCATCACCCCAGAAGGAATAAAACTGGAGCATTCTTTTAGGCTAGGCTTTAAGGCTTCTAATAACGAAGCCGAGTATGAAGCCCTGCCGGTTAAATTGAGAGTTGTTTCGGATCTAGGTGCTAGGGAGGTAAAGGTCTACTCGGATTCTCGATTGGTGGTTAATCAGGTGTAAGGAAGCTTTGAGGCCAAGGATCCCTAGATGATAGAGTATTTACGGTTGGTAAAGCAGACTATGGACCGCTTTCTAAATGTGAGGTTGGTTCAAGTGGCTAGGGGGCAGAACCAGCACGCTAACTCGTTGGCCACATTAGCATCATCATTGACCAAAGAAGTACCTTGATTAATCAAAGTGGAACTAGTGGCAGAACCGAGCATTAATGCAGGGGTAGGTGTTTCACTGGTAACAACAGTCGAACCATGTTGGATGGATCCAATCATCGACTTTTTGGCCGAGGATCGAGTGCCAGCTAATGAAAAAGAAGTAAAAAAGTACGCCGGGCAGCCGCTCGGTATTGGTTGTCAACTGATCGTAAGCTGTACCAGAGGTCTTTTAAAGGGCCTTACCTATAGTGTTTGCACCCTAGCAAGATTGAAGAACTCCTAATCGAACTTCATGAGGGGGTATGTAGCAATCATGTAGGGGGACGTTCATTAGCTCATCAAGTAATGACTTAGGGATTTTGGTGGCCGCAAATGCAAAAGGATGCTACCGAGTATGCGCGAAAGTGTAAGCAATGCCAAAAGCACGCCCTGATGATCCACCTGCTGATTGAGAGCTTAAATCCTATTAGTAATCCATGGCCCTTTAAGCAATGGGGACTAGACATTGTTCGTCCATTCCCTCGGGCTACAAGAAACTGAAGGTTTGTTTTAGTAGCTGTGGACTATTTCACCAAGTGGGCGGAGGCGGAAACGTTGGCAAATATCTGGGATGTGGATGTTAAGAAGTTTGTATGGAGAAACATAGTAATGAGATTTAGGGTACCAGAGTCTCTAGTATCGGATAATAGGATGCAGTTTGATAGCAAAGCTTTCTGCGAGTTTTGTAGCGGTCTCGGCATCAAGAATAGGTATTCTACCCTCGCATATCCACAAAGTAACGATCACGCTGAGGCTATCAACAAAGCCATTGTGAACAAGTTGAAGAAAAGATTAGAAGGTGCTAAGGGCAGCTAGGCCGAGGAGTTGCCCAACGTTTTGTGGGCATATTGGACAACTCTCGAAGGTCCACGGGAGAAACTTCATTTTCTCTAACATATGGAGCGGAAGCAATCATACCAGCCGAGATAAATTTGTGTAGTGCCCAAGTTTCAGGATTCGTCCCTACCGAGAGTGCTAAATTAATGGTGAGACAGCTAAACTTGTTAAAGGAACACTGGAAATCAACGACCATACGACTAGCAAAATATCAACAAAAACTTGTCTGAAGGTACAACAAGGACATGAAGAGGAGGGAGTTTAGTGCTGGAGACTTAGTACTTCGAAAGCTAGTAGGAAACATGCGAGACGTCAATGCAGGAAAGTTAGTCCCAACCTAGGAGGGGCCTTATAAAATTACCGCCATTGCTGGTGCAAGAGCATACTCTCTGGAAGACTTGGATGAGAGACCACTTCCCTAACCATGGAATATTCACAATTTGAAGAAGTTTTACCACTGACCATCAGTGCACAAGAGTATAGGTTGAGTATAATGTAATACGTGTATAATATTAAGTAATATGATAGCAATGCTTATCCATGTAGGGGTATTCATACTTTTGGTTCCATCAGTATTAATTTATCAACCTTGGTCAACAAACACGAAGGAAACTAAATCTCAAATTACTCTAGGCAGAAGCCTGTTCCCGGTTCGGTCCTAATCACCGAGCAGGAGGAAACCTTACATCAAATTATTCTAAGGGCAGAAGTGTAACATCCTGACCCAACTTTATAATTAAACTATGTGTTTGAGTGGTTAATTACTATTTTAAGCCACTTTCTTTTTATAATTAATAGAAGAGTATTTAACAAACATATCATTTTATAATACCATTGAATAAGAATTATAAAGATTATAAATAATTGAATGGCTATTTGTATTTTATATATATATATACACACTAAGTATAAGTATGTACAAAACTATATTAAGTGGGTAAGTTATTAGATATATAGTTGTTGGTGTTTAATTAAGTTTAAAGGTAAGGGTTTATATGCAAAGTTATTTTATAGTTTGGGCCTTTATAGAATATAAACTTGTGAGGGGGGTGGAAAGTAAATTTTAAAAGTTTGTAAAGTGAGTCATCAATTCACTATTCCCCTTAGCATACACGTGCCCCACCCAAGATATTTTCCTTGACTTCTTTGTTGCACCACTCTTCTTTCTTTGCTCCTTTCTTTTCTTCTTTCTCTATTCTTATCATTAGCACATCTTCTTATTCTTCGTTGACTTTTCAAAACAACTAGAACTTCCAAGAACTCTCTCCCCCACTCATACCCACAGGTCCAACACCAAAAATAAAGAGGGAAGCTTTTGTAAAAACTTTGTAAATGTTTAGTTGGTTCTTGTTAATATCAGGTTTAAGTTTGATATTAGCATGTCAGTCATAGTCACAAATTCGGGTATCGAGTTTAAGACATGACAAACATGGTATATGTACAAGCAGACATGTACTAAGAGCACATGTCACATAACATATATTCAATCTAAGAATATAATTAAGAAATTCTTTCATACACTGATCATAATTTATAATATCAATATAATCAATGGATTTAATAAGAAAGGTCTTAATTGTGACAAACGAATATTAGAAATCATTCACTTGTCAAAATTTTAGTAACTTGGGCAACGCGTTATATTTCAAGAGGTACAATAAAATGAATTAACCAAATAAGATCAATTCCACAAACTCAAAGAATTTCTTAGAAAGCCTCGATTTAGCATATATCTCTCCTTTATAAAAAAAATGTTATATAACATTATACATTATCAACAACCAAAAACTTATCAAAATTCACTTTGACAACATTTAAAATAAATAAATAAATAAACTTCATCAAATAATATCATCACAAGTGATATTATGTTATACTAAAATTATACGTTGTCAATAATTTGTTTAACCACACGCGAGCTCAACAGCAGTTAACAAATTACTTGACTGAGGAATAGGCATAATAATCATTTTATGTCACCCCACATAAGGTTAGTTGGCAAATGACTTAGCAGATCACATGTGGCCAGCGGTGTTCAACTAATTCAGTCCATACCAACATTAGGAACGCTAACTACAATAAAATAATATATACAAATTCTCAAAACAATTAATAACTCACTCTTAAAAACTTTCTTCCTTAAAAATTTTGATAAGCAATTCCAAATAAACAATATAATCATTGTTTTACATTTCAAAAATTAAAAAGGAACCCCCATCATTGAAGTATAAATATATTATCACTACACTAAAGTTTACTTGAGGCATCTCATAAGTTCACTTGTACTAGAAAAGAGGGAGAGAGTTTTTGGAAGTTCTAGTTGTTTTGAAAAGTCAAAGAAGAATAAGAAGAGGTGCTGATGATAAGACCAAAGAAAGAAGAAAACAAAGGAGTAAAGAAAGAAGAGTGGTGTAGCAAATAAGTCAAGGAAAATATCTGGGGTGGGGCACGTGTATGCTAAGGGGAATAGTGAATTGATGACTCACTTTACAACCTTTTAAAGTTTACTTTTCACCCCCTCATAAGCTTATATTCTATAAAGGCCCAAACTGTAAAATAACTTTGCATATAAACCCTTAACTTTAAATTTAATTAAACATCAACAACTATGTATCTAATAACTTACCCACTTAATATAGTTTTGTACATACTTATACTTAGTATATATATATAATACAAATAGCCATTCAATTATTTATAATATTTACAATTCTTATTCAATGGCATTATAAAATGATATGTTTATTAAATACTTTTCTATTAATTATAAAAAGAAAGTGGCTTAAAATAGTAATTAACCACTCAAACACGTAGTTTAATTATAAAGTTGGGTCGGGGTGTTACAAGAAGCCTGTTCTCGGTTCGATCCTAATCACGATTAGGAGCGAACCGAGAAGGTGGAAACCTTATATCAAATTATTCTAAGGGCAAAAGCATGTTCCCGGTTCGATCCTAATCACTGAGTAGGTGGAAACCTTACATCAAATTATTCTAAGAGCAGAGGCCCATTCCCGGTTTGATCCTAATCATCGAGTAGGTGGAAACCTTACATCAAATTATTCTAAAGGCAGAGGCCCATTCCCGGTTTCATCCTAATTACTGTCGAACAAGTGGAAACCTTATATTAGAATTCTTTAAGGGTAGAAAGCTTATATTAACACTCATTTTTTTCCAAGGATGGGAGTCTGGCATTCATTTTCGTTAAGTATGCAAGCATGTGCTCGATTTGGTTATAATTGCTGAGAAGGCGCAAGCCTAACATTTACTTCTTCTAAATACAAGAAACCCATTTTCAGTCCAGTCACAGTCACCGAAAGGGTAAAAACCTAATCTATCATTTTCGAGTACAAGTGCAAGAATAATCTTTTATTACTGATCTGAGGTAAACTTCGATCTGGATCCCCGATCATCATTAATGAGAAAATAAGGTATGATAAGTAATTTGACAACAATCATTTATAAATTTGGCAATTATTTATAAATATGGCTGAAATAGGTGTCTAGTCACGATCTTAAGATGACTAATCAAACAGAATAAAACAAGCATAAATTAAATTTAAACCAGTGTTTCATCACCACACCTCGGTGACCATAGGAAAAACCAAATAAAAGAAAAATAAACAGCGAAAAAGAAAAAGAATAATAAAAGGGTAAACCGCTTCTTCAAACTTAGGCAATAGGATCAATGAATTGAGACGGAACGACATCCTTGGCAGGTTGTGCTTGTGCTTCTTCAATTGGCTAATCTGCGGGAAATGGCTGGGCTTGTACATCCTCGGCAGCATTGAGGTTGCTGGTTACCTCGTAAACCATCTCCATGTAAGTTTCAATCACGCGCACTAGCTCCCTCATGCGGGTATCCTTTTTGTCAGTGGCACTAGCTTGACTCTAAATAGGGGGAGGAGGAGCCGGGTATGGAATTTGCTCAGGATTCCCTAGTAGGCAATCTTTAGCCACTTCCATTGCTTGCAGGGCTGCCATCCACCCCTCCCCGAACCCATGATGCCAGGCTTGATGAACAATGGGCTCTACAGAGTTTTTAGCATCCGCGAAGCCTTCATTGTACCACTTTTCCTCGCAAGCTTCAAGGGTCATTTTAAGGTCTACGATCTCATCGGCTTGGGCCAAGTTTAAGCTCTCTTTCTCTGCCATTTTGAGCTTCGTGCCCCCCAGCTTAACATCTATCTCTGTAAACTTCCACCATTAACCGGGCCTTCTCAGCAGACTACATCTTCTTTTTGGCAGCCTCAACAGCTTTGCCCTTGTCCTTCGCGATGGCGACAACTACGTATTTTAAAGCCCTCTCACAATCAACATCCTTGGAGGCCTCCTTCAATCACTCAATAATATAATATAGCTGTACGACCTAGCAACACAATAACAACAAGTATGAAAAGAGAGAAAGCGCAGATGCATTTATGCAATAAAGAAAGGATAGGATAGTGTATTATCGCTATGGTGTGCCACTGCAGCCGGTTGGCTAATGATTCGTTAGTCCTACCCGAAAAGAAATGCACTTCCTCGGGAAGGAGCAGACCCTGTGCCAAGCTCGAAGTGACCCGCGCACCTTTGCCCTGCACCCAGGTTCTAACGCTTGCTGTCATGGGGAAGGGCTTGTTACTAAGCCTAAAAGTGGTCTGCCAGCCTACCTCTGGCCAAGAGGAGGATGCCACATTAGTCCCGACCTGGACAGTTGGTCGAGAACTGCCAATGGGCTCCCGAATTGTAATCCCGCCAGAGACCCGGGGAGGGGTCCTCGAGGGAGCATCGCTTGAAACCTTAGGTGGTTGTTCAATAGTGTGTTGCCTTTTTCTGGTACGGCCAGCAAGAGAAGGAGGAGTCTGATCCCTGCCTTGAGGCTGTTGTGGCTGAGTCGCAGGATAGGTGTTGGGCAAAAACCGGTCAATGGTCATTATTCGCTTGGTCACCATTTCTTCACCTTGATCAGCCTCTACTTCAGAGGAATTAATTGACTCGGCTACTGCTGGCTCAGCTATATGAACTAGAGCTTCAGGCTCTTCAACACGTACGTGGACTCTACGACTTTGAGATAAAAGATCAGTCGAAGCGTCCCTTACCGGTACAAGAGATTCCACGCTAGTAAACCAGGGGCCAAAGTCTCTAGCTTCACCAACAGTTAACTGAGGGGGAAGAAGGTTGGAGTGTCGCACATCTATATACAACAACAAAGGGCTGTCCACCAGCAAAGCTTGCCCGAAAGGCTGCCAAGTTGTGTAAACGGGAGTGCAACTGAGTATAAGGTGCGACGCTTAGAGTTAACCGTAATAATTCACAAATATTTTAGACTAAAGCACGAAATTCAAGTCTCTCACGTGCACTACTCTCATGTCTGGCCTAAACCTTCTGCCGTCTGCATTAAAATAATACAAAAACTAGTTAGTGCCTATTTAAGTGAAACAATCACAGGAAAAACACGATTAAAAGAATTAAAGGTGCTTAGTACTGACCAACTTCACTTGGCGAAAGTGGGCAGGTGAGCTCATCAGCAAGCCAATGAGTTTCTATTAGAATCGGGAAGGTGTGATATGAGCCATACCCGTACATTCCTAACCTTTAAATAATAGTTAGACTTAAGATTGCCACATAAACTGTACATAAAGTTTATGTCATGGTGGTTTAACTGTAGCCCGTATATCAAATTTAATCTACTGGCGCAACTTACAACTCAATAAAAATTGGGAAGAAGTTGATCAGGACACAAACCATAAAACCTAAGGGTACTAAGTAAAAGAGGGTCCACAAGAAACCTAACCCCTCCCTCTAAAATAGCCATCAAAGGAAAAAACACTATGTTGGACCCAAAACATTGATGGAGAGTGATGTCACCCTCGTGACAATAAGCCATATCCATATTCCCAAGGATGCTAAAAACCGCTCTAAAGTTATCCAAAGATGCCTTAGTAGACAGAAGATGGGAAAATCACATTCCTAAACTATAAAGTGAAGGAAAAAAATTGAAAGAAGGGGAAGGAGTAGAGAAACTTACTATGGGCTCTAGGAATGGGTGATCTTGATTGAAGAATTTATGCATGGGACAGGGATACTTGGCAGAGAGGAAGTTGGATGAGAAAGGAAGTAAAAAGTGGAGTGAATACTTAGAAGAGACTATTTATAAGAGCTAAGGCATTTAAATGAAAAGAAAGGCAGGAAAACCTTTTTGAATTCTTTTTTATAACCCCTACACGTGCAGCCTCAGTTCGCGAACCGTCAGGTTATGATGGCGGTTAGACCTGACAGCCTAGCATAACGCCCCTTTTGAGAGCGCATTAATGACCATCCTATCCGTTCAATAACTAACAACTGAGCTTCCCGAGAGGTCTTTAGCGCTTGTCATACTTGATTCGTTCCAGAAATTCAGACTCGAATCAATGGGGGCTATTGTATGAGGCAAGGCCCTAGGCCCATTAAGCCTTGGGCCCTAACCTTGTGGTATAGTACATGACCTTGTCCCCATTGCACCTATGGCCTTGATTCGGACACACTATAAGGCCCAATCTGAGCCCAAAAACCACAATGAGTCCATCCTGTATCTAACTTGTCAAAAGCAAACCTCTGCCAATTAACTTTAACTTGGTTGGGAGTGCGAGTGCTCAGGGGTACTCAAGTTCTCGGCAGCCCGGTATTGCCTTAAGGGATATCACTGTCGAGCAGACTTGTGGAGGCTAGAGTCAATTCCAATGCCATTACCACTATTTCAATCAAAGCGCATTTTCATCAAGAATAATTAGATTGGACCCCACCCACACGAGTGAGCTGAGGGAATAATCATGACGCCTCCACTAACATGAAGCTATAAAAAGGAGAAGAGAATAAGAAGGTGGGGGGTGAGCAATCCTGAGAGGAAAAGAAGAAAGTAAGAAGAGAGAGAAAGTAAACAAGCGAAACCCAGGAGTAAGTAACACAGAGAGGAGAGTAAGGGTATTCATTGGGATTAAGGGAAGCTATAGAGTGATTTGAAGTGGAACTACCCATAGTAGGAAATACTAGGCCCACTATACAAGTAGATTGTGGGCCCAATTCTAAGCCCAATCCACATAGTAGAATTTGGCTACGCACAATATCTTAAACAATTTCAATTCTACATATTAGTTTGGATATCAAACATCTAAATCTTTAAGGTTTGGATATCTCTAAGGCAAAAATTCATAGAATTAATGTTATACATAAATCATGTCTTAGAAACACTATTTAAGTTCTATGTATTAGTTTGGACATCAAACATCTAAACTTTAAAGGTTTAGATATATTTAAGGCAAAAATCTCATTGTATTCATGTTATACATAAATTGTGTCTTAGAAACACAATTTCAATATTACAAATCGGTTTAGATATTAGACATTCAGATATTTCTAAGGAAAAAATTCAAATAGTATTCATTTTATACCGAAATCATGTCTTAGAAATACTATTTCAGTTCACATGTGAGTTTGGATATCAGACATCCACCTTTAAAGAAGAAATACATTCCTATTGATGTTCTTTAGAAATCGTGTCTTAAAAACACGATTTCGTTTCTACTTATCAGTTTGGATATCAAACATCCAAACTGGTTAAGGTTTGGATATCTCTAAGGCAAAAATCCAATAGTATTCATTTCCAAAATCGTATCTTAGAAATACTATTTGAGTTCACATATGAGTTTGGATATTAGACATCAACCTTTAAGGAAAAAAATACAATCTTATTCATGTTGTGTAGAAGTCAGGTCTTAAAAACACAATTTTAGTTCTGTATATCAATTTGGATATCAGACATCGAAACCTTTAAAATTTGGACATCTCTATAGCAAAAATTCATAGAATTCGTGTTATACGAAATCATGTCTTAGAAACACTATTTCAATTCTACATATCAGTTTGATGACAAAAATTTAAACCTTAAAGGTTTTAGATATTTTTAAGGCAAAAATTCAATAATATTCGTTTTATACAGAAATAGAAACATTATTTTAGTTCTACATATTAGTTTGGATATTTGACATCTAAATCTTTAATGCTTGGATATTTTTAAGGCAAAAATTCAATAGAATTCATATTTATATAGAAATCGTGTCTTGAAAACACTATTCCAGTTCTACATCAGAACCTAAATAGTGTAAATTGTGGATGTTTGGGCAAAAGTAAGGGTAAAGTTAGAAAATTGTTGCATCACATAGAATAGATTTTCCTCTTTCGATTTTCCTTTCAAAAAACCAAGAATATCCAAAACCTAAATGTCTACTTTTGATTTCCCAATTGCATTCCTTTAAGCTGGAAGCTCGATTGGACCTTAATAGCCCATCTTTGAAGAGTTCAACTGGATTGGGGAAAGGAAAGGGTTGTGTCTTCAATGAGCCAACCTCTTCCATTTCCATTGAAGCCTACTTGTACTCTTCAAGAACATATCCAACCTCCATTACCCATGTTCTTTAAGAACCATTAGTTGGGAATTTGGGAGAAAGAGTGAACCTGATTCTAATATCAATAAGTGTTTGGTCATTTGAATGGTTTATTCTTGGATAATATGAAAAATGCTTACTTGGAATTGAGATAGCTAACTATATCATATTTTACTATTTTATTTAGTGGTGTTACCTTTGTGTGTACGGTTATGTATATTAGCTTGTAACCCTATGCATATGCATGAATATACTTAAAGATATGCAATAAAATGTATAATATAATTCCTATATATATAATTTAAATACTATTGATAGTCATTTTTATATTTTGTTAACTCTTTAAAAAATTTTGTAAGGATACTATTAGGTATAAAATGTAAATTGTCCATTTTTTAAAATTATTGTGAAGCACTTTTTTTTTTTAATGATTCATTTATTCTAGACTCTTTGGTTTTTGTACTTAACAACTCACTTGAATGAATATTTATGATGCGGGCTCACATTTGATTCTACAATTAAGAAATAAAACTCTTTAATAATAAATAATTTAGGACACATGGCGCAAAATTTAAACTATAATTTGGAATTCTAATTTGAGTTTCTCTCAAAATTGAAACTATATTTTAGTGTGTGAAATATACACCACCCATAGTTTTTTAAAGTCAAAATTTCAATTTAAAAAATATTTAGGGTAAATTGCAAAATACACCCCTGAAGTTTGAGGTTGTTTGAATTTTACATCCTAACGTTTTAGAAATTTGATTTTACACCCTAAAGTTTGGTTCCGTTAGTAATTCCCACCCGAAGTTAGTTTTTGTTGTTAAATGACACATAGAATTGCTGACGTGTCTTTTTTTTTTTTTTTAGGCCAAATCAGCCCTTAAACAACTTTTAAAAAATCCAAGAGCTGGCTTCTTCAAACGACACCATTTCTTCAGCGAAACTACTTCAATTTGGGGAAGACGTATAGGTCTGGATCATCCTTGAAATCTACTTAGGCTGCGTTTGTTTCGGGTGAAAACACTTTCAGGAAATTATTTTATAGCCTTATGTGTGTTTGGTAGCTACAGAAAATTCGGTCAAACGGAAATTCAAATAAACGTTGACCGTAAAATAAACCCTCTCACTTATAAAACCATTTCTATTCTTATTTTACCTTCAACGAATTTCCGGAAAATACACACCCGAAGAGAGAGAGCTTAAGCACACTCCACCTAAAGAACCCAAGCACATCCTCGTTGGTCAGATCATCGTCCTTACTTAAACCCATTCTTGCCGGTGATGCCTAGAACCACCCCTCGACACACGGCCCCGCCGTCGCATGCAAGCCATTCCGCCGACCCATCCCTTGTCCTCGTCCTCCGCCGACCCATCCCTCATCCTCGTCTTCACCAACCCACCTCCATCGACCCATCCCTCGTCCAAACCAACCCATACCTTCAAATCAAGTTTTACAGATTGAAAAGTCACTGCCAAACACAGATCGGAGCCTTGTCATCTCGTTCTCGTTGCCGCTGAAGCTCATCATCAACGCCAAACACAAATTAGAGCCTTGACCTAATTTCAACCTCTCTCGATCTACCATTCTCTTTCCCTCAATCTCTCACTCTTTCTTCCTCCCCCTCTCTGAATGACCAAGTTTGAAAGTTTAATGGTTTATTTTGATTTTTGTTTCTTTAAAAAGTTTGTATCTTGCAATTTTCTATTATAAATTTGTTTGGAAGCTGAGAAAATGTGAGAAACTAGTAAAAAATTTGTATTTTTCAGAATGTTACTAAACACTTAAAAATATTTTCTAATACAATTTTCAAAATGCAACCAAACACTAGAAAATATTTCCTTTTCCTGAAAATATTTTCACCTGAAAACATTTTACACTCAGAAAATATTTTACATTGAAACAAACGCAACTTAATAACAAAACTACTAAGTATTTAGTCCAAAAAAAAAAAAAAAAAAAAACTACTAAGTATTACAAAGTACCATTAACAGCAACAAACTAATGGGGTGTCACAGCTCTTGGTGCGATGGTCACTCCACAAAACTCTATAAGTATAAATGCTTGTAGAGTGTGGGGGTAAAGGCTGAGATTCAAGTTTCTAGAAAGAAGTTTCACAAACATAATAATAATAATAATAGGGTGTCACAGCACATCAAAAAACTTAAAATTATTGATATTACATTATGCGATTTGTAGATTTATATATCAATCAATGGTGCCTTCCACTTCCCCTGGTAGTTGGGTTTTTAATTTTCTGCACAGAGGTGGGAGTGTCCACACAACATCTTCCTCGTCATCCCAGTCTTGAGGCTGAAACAAACCACCATGTTAGTAACTTCACTTCTAATTCTTGTCAAGTAAAATGTAATCAGTAACTATTTCATCGTCAATATTTAAATAACAGGAAATTCATAACTATCTTCTTAGCATCAATATTAGGAATTTCCTTTGGGATGTTATCGTAGCCCTATAATACACAACAAAAACCTCAATCATTCTGTTCATCCAGCAACAAAAACTCCAAAAATCCAAATCTTTTCGGCGACAAAAACTGTAATGAAGGCTCAAGTAAACCAATTCCAAAAAAAGAGAAAAACAGAGCTGGAATAGCAGCTCACTGTCGGCGTGGTCGTCGCCTTGGACTTGATTTGAAGCCGTTAATGATGGAGTTGGTCTGGGTTCATGATTGATTTGTACGTGTTAGAAAGCTAGGTTCTTGGGTTTTGATTTGGGAATTGAGTTGATGTTTTGTGAAACGATGTCGTAGTGTTTGACTAAGTTTTGTGTTTTTATTTTGGGTGCAACGGGGTCGTTTGGAGAAGCCAGCTCTTGAATTTTTTAAAAGTGGTTTAAGGCCCCCCTCCCCACCCCCCCTCCCTCCAAAAAAAAAAAAAAAAAAAAACGTCAGTAATCCTATGTAGTACTTAACAGTAAAAACCAACTAAGGGATGAGGATTGCTAATGGAACCAAATTTCAGGGTGTAAAATTAAATTTTTGAAACGTTAGGGTGTAAAATCCAAACACCTTCAAATTTCAAAAGTGTATTTTGCAATTTACCCAAATATTTACAAACTTTTTGTGTAACAAGCAATGTATAATAGAAATTGCTCATAGTTAAAATTCATTTCGTTACCAAACTAGATACATATAATTCACTTGTTAGATGCTAAAAGCACCCTTGGAAAAGCCTCTGCAATTTCTGTAATGCTGATTATGACAAGTTGAACCTAAGCCAATTGCATATATTGGGTGTAGTCAAGCAATAGGCTGGCCAAGCCCATTTAAGCTTTATAGATAACTTTAAAAATATTTAGTACATTGGTTTGTGCAATATATATATATATATGGACGGTCTGTCTTTATTTATATTTGTATATGAGGTTGCTCTCAGAAGTCAGCTATTCTTATCTTCCAAGGAAAGTAACAGCCATGAGAAGAATTATAAACGAGTCATAGAGTATGTCTACTTTTACTTAATCACTCCAAACCAGTCCTGCTATTACCTCTGTGAGCTCTAATGGACACTGTACAATTCCTATTAACTCTCTTCTCTAGCTTCTTTGCCATGTTAGTCTGTATATTTTTTTATCAGTTAAAGAGACCAACTACTAATAAGAAAAAGACCTGCACTGCACCTGAAGCGGGTGGCTCTTGGCCAATTATTGGCCATATGCACCTCCTAGGTGGCCGTCAACTGACCCACAGAACATTGGGTGCCATGGCTGACAAGTATGGACCAGTTTTTACTATAAGGCTAGGTTCACATAGAGTTTTGGTCTTGAGTAGCTGGGAAATGGCCAGAGAGTGTTTCACCGTCCATGACAAGGTTTTCTCAACCAGGCCAAGTATTGCTGCCTCGAAGTTGTTGGGCTATGACTATGCTATGTTTGGCTTTGCTCCTTATGGATCATACTGGCGTGAGATGCGCAAGATAGCAACTATTGAGCTTTTGTCAAATCATCGGCTTGATATGCTTAAGCATATACTAACTTCAGAGGTTAAAACTGTGATCAAAGAATTGTACAAACTATGGGTTAGCAAAGGTAGTGCAGAAAGTGGAGTTCTTGTGGATATGAAGCAATGGTTTGGGGAGTTGACACATAATATTGCATTAAGAATGGTGGGAGGGAAGAGATACTTTGGAGCTAATGCTGATTTTGATGAAGATGTGGCACATCGCTATCAAAAAGTGATGAGGGAATTTTTCTCTCTCTTTGGGGTGTTTGTGTTGTCAGATGCAATACCATATCTTGGGTGGTTGGATATGAATGGATATGAGTCAAGGATGAAGAAAACTGCAAAAGAATTGGATGCTCTAATTGGAGGGTGGCTAGAGGAGCATAAACAGAAGAGGTTGTTAGATGAGAAGAGAAAAGAAGAGCAAGATTTTATGGATGTGATGCTGAACACCCTGAAAGATGCCAAGATTTCAGGTTTTGACGCTGACACAATCAACAAGGCTACTTGCCTGGTAAGTTCTTCATCTGACTTTAACAAAACCTTATTAGTACCTTCTCAGTCATGTCTTTTAATGTGATTCCTAAAATAAAAACTAGCTCTTTGGTACTGCAAGTCTGCAACTACTTAAGTGTTCAAAACACTATCTCTTGTATCATCAAAATTATCATTTCCAAGCCCCATAGCAAAAACTTGCTTTACACACCATGTTTTAGACACTGATTTGTAACTGAAATCGTGATTTAGTGCGCGTTTGTGTGCAAATGATTCAGCGTTGCATTGGTTTTTGTTTTTGGCTGGGTTCTATGGCACTATTCACACCTTTAAAATTTAGTTTGCTACAATGTTTTCAGCAATAAGTTTTCAGTTTTCAACAACTAAGCAGTATCCAAACAAACCTTTAAAGTCACATTTTCAAGTTATAAAAACAGTGTTACACACTCTGTGTAAAACAAACACTGCCCAAAATAAATTGTCCATTCTTGTATGTATATTGTATGACTTAACTGACAAAAAATCAACAGAGGGGGCTCTTTTGTGTACTGATGATCTCTTCTTTTGGCAGAATCTAATTTTAGCAGGAAGTGACACCACCATGGTCACTCTCACATGGACCCTGTCTTTACTACTCAACAATAGCCATGTGCTACAAAAGGCATTTGATGAGCTGGACATCCATGTTAGCAAGGATAGACACCTGTATGAATCTGACATAAAAAATTTAGTTTATCTCCAGGCCATTGTCAAGGAAACACTGCGCCTATACCCTCCTACTCCAATCTTAAGTCTTCGTGCTGCAATGCAAGATTGCACACTCTCAGCTGGGTATCACATTCCAGTCAATACACGATTAATGGTGAATGCCTGGAAAATTCAGAGAGACGAGCATGTGTGGCCAAACCCTCACAAGTTCCAGCCTGAGAGGTTTTTGACTAGCCATAAGGATATAGATGTGAGAGGTCAGAATTTTGAACTCATTCCTTTTGGCTCAGGAAGGCGATCTTGCCCTGGGGTCTCACTAGCTCTTCAAGTGGTGCATTTGACTCTTGCTAGCTTGTTACATAGCTTTGAAATTGCTAAGCCATCAAATGAAGATGTGGATATGACTGAGAGCACTGGCTTGACAAACTTGAAGGCTACCCCACTTGAAGTTCTCCTTATTCCACGTCTTAATTCTGAACTGTATCAGTAAAACAAGCTTTCTTGAGCTGAATTCAGTCGTTCCTACATGTGTATGTGTGTTTCACCAATAATTTTTCATGTCTGCTAAATCCCTTGTTTTTGCCACAGTTGAGAGTTTCATCCTTAAGGCATAACCACGATCTTCGTGGAAAATATAAATATGCACCAAATTTCTGGCAAGAAATTGAAACATTCCTCTTTAAGAGATGGAAAACGTAACGAGTAAAAGCTTGCAGCTTGTCTGAGCTGCTTGGTGTTTGTAAGCCTACCTTTTTCTCTTTCTTTTTAATTTGTGTAAAAAATAAAAGAAGAGAGGCAAGAACAAAGGTTTTTTTTGGTTTCTCAAAAAAAAAGAAAAAAGAACAAAGGTTTTTTTTTTTTTTTGGAATCTCTATTTTTTTTTTATGTCATATCTGTACAATCTGGGGATATATATACAAACAAAAGTTGATTATGGCCATTGATTAAGTCTACAATCAAGGCATATCAATGATCTTTGAGTCAAGCTATTATCAAGGGCTGAATATGTGCATAACAAATAATAGAAGTACAAAACTTTACTAAACATACGCTCCTGCATTTGCTGCTGCTGCTCGGTTAGCTCTAGGCAACTTCTTGTCTGCTACTAGTTAAAATAAAGTTGGATTTTTTTTCTTTTTTTTTTTTTTCTGAGAAAAATAAAGTCGGCTTTAGGAGTTTAAATAATTTAATACGAAATTGAATAAAGTTGGAATGAATGCTCTTTTACTTTTTTACTTTTATTAATTTATATAGCAATATGATATGATTTGAGATTCCTAGTGTCAGCTTCATATTAATTGTTATTTGAACATTATGTCAAGATATCAACCATTACCTTTTTTGGTATAAAGAAGATTCGAATGTAACTCTCTTATTCAAATTTTTTTTGTTTTTTTTTTTAAAAACAAACATACAAACAAGGAAGAGAAAAAAAAAGTTTTTACACGAATACACACCAAAAACTTCACTAAAAAAATTATATTAACTTTTAAGAGAGTATGGGATAAGTTATTTAATATACAAGTACAACACTCTCTTTTTTTTAGAAACAAAAATTACAAATACTCATTCTTTTTTTTTAGAAACAAACATACACAAAAGAGAGTGAAAAAGGGTTCTTGAAAAAAAAAAATTACAACTTGAAGTTTGGAACCAACAAGGTTGAAATGAATGCTTTGAAATCCAAATACGACAGCCAAAAAGATTATTTAAGAACATAATTATAAAAGTAATTTATAGAAGCTGCCAGCCACTCAATTTAACTTTTTTTTTTTTTTATTTATGGGAATTAACTTTTATGATAAGACCATTTTAGTAACTCTCAAGTGCTTTGGCAGTATGAGAAATGATAATTTTCTTTTTTCACATCCTTGATAAAGATCACTAATTAAATTTATTGTAGAATTAGATTCTCATAAATATAAGAAAAGTAAGCATTATTTCTTTATATTCAAGCAGCTAAGAATTTTCCAAACTTTTTTACAGGTATACCATAAATACACGATAAGATAACCTCTTAAACCCTAAACCCTGATCATTCGAAGAAAAACACCGAATTTTGGCGGGAAGATTATTCCCCCAAATTCCAAGCCCTTTGTTAATTTACCGCTCTCGATTTTCTCTCATGCAATCCACTTTCTACACTGCCCCCAATTCCCACCATTTCCAACTTCCATGGAAATCTCCGGAACCCAATTTCACAGCCAGGAAATCAATTCCACAAAAACCCCAAAACCGCTTCAAAACCCTAACTCTCACCAATTCCCTGAGCATCCCTCTCGGCTACGAATCCGAGGAAGGCATCGACCACGTACCACCCGGACCCGGACCCAGACCCGAACCCGCCTCGCCGGGTCGCCTCCCGGTGGTGATTCGAAGGTCTGATAAAGTTTGTAGGTACTTCTGGGATGGGAGTCGGTTGCAATTGGTTTGTGTGGACGGTGGTGCGTCGTCGTTTTCGTTCAATTTCGATGATGGGTTTCGAAAAATGTTCAGACTTTGTGGTTCGGCTGTCAGGGATTTCTTTATTCCAAAACAAGTTAGTGGGAATTACATGGACTACGTAAAATGGAAGCTTTTGCACCGGGTTTTCAGCTCGGCGCTCCAGGTTCTTGCCACTCAGGTAATAAAATTTTGCACTACTTTGTGCTTTGAATAGTTTCGTTGAAATTTAAAGGTAATTGTGTGGATAAATTGTTGTCTTTTGGGGTAATTGTGTGTATACAGAGTGTGCTGAGTTCAAATGTGATTGATTTGTATGTTACATTTAGAGTTGTTAGAACTTCTTTAGTTATGCTTTTGAGCTGAAATTTAAAAGCTTGGGTGGATATTTGATGATATACATTGAGTAATAATTCTTTTGAATTAAATGATAAAGGCAACAAGTGAAGAGTTCTGGTCGTGACAATTCACGTGCTGTGTTTAAGAGGTTTGGTGAGTTTGAGAATACTCACTGTAGAATGTAATGTAATGATCTAATGAGACACTGCTCGGTGCCTTCTCCCTAACATTTATATTCTATTAAGGAGGAAAGCCCCCAAATGGGGTTAATCTTAAGATGAAGACTTGGTAAGTATAATTTTTAACTGTTTTGGGAATGTACTGATATCAGGCAATGTTACGGGCTATAGGAATTGGGTATTCTCGTTCACTACCATCTGCAGCTGCCCTTAACTGGGTCTTGAAGGATGGACTTGGACGGCTAAGTAGGTGCATCTATACTGCTGGCCTAGCATCTGTGTTTGATACCAATTTGAAGGTATGACTTCCATTCCATTAGAATTCAATTAACACGTTTTGTTTAATTAGTTTTATGTATTTTAGTCTCTTTATTGGCAATTCTTGCGGTTACCAGCACTGTATTTTGGCATTGGAACAAACCAAAAGTCTGAAAGTATAGTAATGTGGAGTGCTGCGACTGGTTATTTTTGAACTGCAAGATGAGAAATCACTGATTGTGTTCTTTAGAACTTGAAATCTAGAGCTTTGAAAAATCAATAATTTTTTGTATCCTGTTTGAAGAGAGTTAGGTTCTCAACGTCTGTCATGTTCAGTTTGAGCATTGGAGTGGAGTTGCTGACTCCTGTGTTTCCTCAATACTTCTTGCTTCTTGCATCTATTGCTAACATTGCCAAACAAATAAGCCTTGCATCCTACTTAGCGACTAATGTAAGTATTCAGCTTGAGCTCTTTTTCTTTAATAAGAAATTTCATATATTTGAATTATTTTCTGATAATTTCTATCAGTGTTACTTGATGGAATGCTGTTGACGTTACACTGTCACAAAACTTTTATCTAAACCCGTTTTCTTTACGAAAATTTTCTTGGTTTAATGCCTTGTTTGATGTCCAATGATATTTCTCTGTATTTGCTACTGTTTTTTGTCCCTTTGGCACTAGTACAGAGTCAGAATAGTCTAAATGCTATAAGCTTGATGACATGTCACATATGTCACCATAAAAAATTTATGGATACTTCTAAAAATTCCATGCTATATTTAAGGAAAATATTGCACCATTAGATGCCCTGATCTCTTATATAAACATGAAGCAAATGAGTGTCAGGACTCACAAGTGGGAAAGGGAAAAAATTGATGTAACAAGGATAAAGGAAGGGCAAAGAATATTATTGCCTTGAAAACAATATCGATATTAAAGAAGTGGACCAAAATTTAGCTATGAAGATAACTCAATTTTCAGGCCATGTTTAGAGATCTTAATTACCTAATACATTTAACATGTATAAGTTCAGAAGCATTTTATACGTATCAAAAAAAAAAAAAAAAAATAGTTCTGAAGCATTTTATTGTTCTAATAAGGTTATTCCAGTATTGATCATTTGTTTTCAACTGCAGAAGTTGAAGAATACTGGTTAAATCTTTAGGAACCTAAATATTGATTTTCTATAAAGTTATCATCACTGATTACTGCCATCTTCACTGTCAAAGATGTTTTCAAGTTTTACTGTGCCACATCTTAAATCCCATGTAAACCTGAACAGTGTGGCATATTCACCGCTTGATTTAAGGCAAACTTTGGATGGGCCTTTTCTGATAAGTTCTGTAAAACTAATAGTTATTTGTAATGCTTTATTTCTTTTGAATTTTATTCTTCAGCTGTTGGTTTGATTCAACCTACCTTATTTACCCACTTCACAACTACTGTGCCTTGAAAAGAACTTTTTCTGTTACTGGATATTTCACCATATTATGTGTAGTTTTAATGTTGTGACTCTGTTTAAGCAGACAGCTATTCGCCAAAGCTTTGCTATAGCAGATAACCTTGGTGAAGTTTCTGCAAAGGCACAGGTCTATTATAAATTTTCCTACCATGTTGTTTTGTACATTCTTTGATAATATGGAATTATATCATAACTTTTGGAATGGGTTTCAGATCCAAACAGTGTGCTTTGATAACCTCGGCCTTTTGCTTGCTGCAGTTCTGAATATTTTGTTGAAGAACAATCAAAGGTTTTTCCTCCACTCCCATAACCCCATTCTGATTATCTAATATGGTTAGTTTACTAAATAAAAGTTGCACGACCTTTCTTCCCGTTTGTTATTGTGAACTGACTTTACTGTTAAATTGAAAATCTTATTCTCAATATAATGATATTAGAATCTCTAGCCCAAAAATTCAAATAATATTGAAATCAACAGACAGGTGTAACTATCTGCTAATACTTCTGCTAAATATATTATAACCTCCTGCCCCATTGGTATGTTATCAGTAGGTACAGATAAGATTATATCTACTTCCATTAGTTTGTCACCAATTGTTCTCATCCACTTTGAATATAAAATCTTATTAGTAAAAATGGCTATCTTAAATTTGAGTAAAGTTAATTTAAAAAATTACCTGTTTTTGCTTTTTTGGAGAAACAAAGTTACCTGTTATTTGGACCTGTGCATTACATGTATTCTGTATTCATTATAAAAAGTTGTGTTCCCATGGTTTCCTAACTTTTCATTATCATTGAAGCTTGCAAGCAGGTTTACCTTTCGTCATATACCCCATTTTCTCAGCGGTTGACCTTTTCGGAATATATCAGGGGCTTAAGCACGTCCATTTGCAGACACTAACAAAGGTGGGTTAGTGTAACTGAGTTTTATAAGTATACGGTCTGTTTAGGGCTTGAACTGACTGGTTGCTTACATTAATGATTTTGGGCTTTTTTGTAACTTTGAAGGAACACAGGATTCTATCCTTCATTTGTGCTATATGCATGACCCAAACCCATTATTTATCCCAATTTTGCTCAGTGGGCCAGTCTTGGACAACTAGAATCTTATTAGTAGATTTAAAAAAAAAAAAAAATTTATCTGCATTAGATTAAAGACATTTAAAATTCAAATGGCTTTGCTTTTTCATTGGCTTTTCCTTTTTGCATAGTTCAACTGCATTTGCTACATCCTTGATTTTGGGTTGATAGGTTTCTTCAGTCACTGCTCCTGGGTTCAATTAGATTTTGCTTACAAGGGCCCACAGTAAAAACCTAGAGCAATAGGCTAATAGCATGATGAACCTAGAAGTCTCCGGGGACGAGGCCCCAAAGTTAAGAATAGTGAATTGCGGTTCTCATTAATAGCATTTAACCAACCAGGCAACCATGTGCTTTGGTTCATGTTAAAAGATGATAATATGCACTCAGAAACATAGGCTAAATTAGTATGATCCTTCCATGGTCAATTTTGCTTTTACAAAATTACAAGTGCACCATTAATACCTTTTTTCTTCATAGAAGTATGAAGCTCAAGATCTGACTGTTGCCTTGCTTTTATGTTCAGGATAGACTTGAGATCATACTAAATATTTGGATCGAGTCAGGATATGTGCCTTCACCTGCAGAAGTGAGTAAAGAGGAAGGAGTTGATTTTTTATGGAGTAAAGGTGAGGTCTTGCCACCGTGTTTCGCATAGCTGTGTATAATACTTTGATATATGCTGCTATATAATTTAGTGCACATCATTAGCGAAGCTTATACCTGATTATTGAGGTTTGAATCAGGCAAAAAAAACTGGCCCATCAGAATAGGGTGCTTAAATCCGAATGATCAGATACCCAAGTTGTCAATGATGGCAATGCAATATTCTAGTGGTGAGGATTATTACTTTATATGCATGGAGATCTTCCATAAAGGAGTGAAAAGAACTAAGCAGGTGAATATATTAGGGAACTTATGACCTGGGCTGTCACATAGTTAACCATGGAATCTTACGTATAGAGATGACCTTCTCACAATTTCTTTTTTTTTTCTTTTTTTCTTTTCTTTTTTTTACATTTATGAAATTCTAGCAAGGCATACTTCTCTGTCTACGGGAAGGGGCCAGTACTGCAGATATTATCATGGGTTTGTTGCAGGTAACCGTATTTTTTTTTTTTTTTTGAAAACCCTTTGTTAACATAAAATTTTCATATGCGCCCGTCTCATGCACCCTATGTGACTTGGGTGCAGGAGATACCTTCTCCTTGTTAAGAGCTTTGGTATTTGATAGTGTAAAACATACACCATTACCATTTCATCAATTTGTTTGCTATTGGTAGATAAATGGAAACCTTGTCTGTGGCTAATTTCCCTATCATGTACTTGCTTAGGCATGCTATATCCGCAAGGCCCTCCTTGTGAGGAGGAGTTGGTGGGAGAGCCTTCTCAGAGTTGGTGATGCATTGGATTCTGTTCTCAATGAATGGTCTAAGGTGATTGAGGATAGCAAGAGATGTGCCCAAAGGGATTTGTCTCTGTTGTATGAACAAATGTTGGGACTTGGTTGGGCTGCTAAGAACATTTTGTTAAGCACAGAGGAGCAGGCTCGATACAGTTTTGTAGATGACTAAAGGTTTTATATTTCTTTCTTCAAGATTAGTGGCTACTCCATTATACCATTGGAGAGTTTTGGGGATGAATGAATCTTAACTTAAAGCCGACAATTTGTGTCTAAGCCATCTGTAACATTCTGTTTATATAAGCAGCTATCATCTGTTGTAGTCATTTTGTAAACGAGCAAATAATAAGGAAATTTTGACTTTTGTATTTGCTAACCATTAGTTTCTTAGATAAAATATACGTTGAAAGAAGTCTAGGGATTTTTTTTTTTTTTTTTGCTTACTACTTGATGCACCCATCTACCACGCTTTGAAGCATTTTTTTTTTCTGTCATAGATACAAAGTCATACGACACTTTTCATTGTTGCAATGCGTTCACGAAGTCATGCAGCTATTCTCCTTCAATAATAAATGATAACATTTTCACAGCTATTCTCCTCCAATGATAAGAATAAGATGATGCTGTCCAAGAATGTAATGCATAAGTTATAATGCAGCATCATTTTTGGACAGCATCATCTTATTATTATCGTTGGAGGAGAATAGCTGTGAAAATGTTATCATTTATTATTGAAGGCGATTAGTCACAATTTACAAACTTGAAACAATTCCACCACTTGTTTTAAAGAAGAAAAATTGTGTAACCAACAAACAAGTATCTTGATAGTCGTATTATACTGTTACATAAAATCATAACATCTGAGTCTTAATATGACTTGTAGTTATAAAAAAAAAAAAGTTGATCCCCCCTGGTTGTCTATATCGCACGAATTCAAATTGGTTTCTTTCTGTTTTACACACCCTCTATGATCAGGGGATCTCTTTCTGTGATACAAACTCATGGGTAGAAGTAGAACTCACCCTTTAAAATTGGTTTGTAAGGGGAGGATGCTCAAGAGATTAAATATATATGATTAAGCTTGAACTTAGACGGTGTGGGACACTAGGATCTTTACACTATGTATTCCTGATAAGTTTATTGTAATTAAGTATTTGGTGGAGAAATACAATTTTTTTATTGAAAAAAAAAAAAAAAAAAGAGAACAAATTATAGACCCATGACTAATATTCTTATGTCCATATACATTTTAGAAGAAAATTGATAGTAAATGGCAAATTGACAATACTTTATTTTACAATAAACAAGTTTGATGAAACTCTCTCTCTCTCTCTCTCTCTCTCTCTCTCTCTCTCTCTCTATATATATATATATATATATATATGAAATGAGTGTCTTTGGTTCTTTGGGCCCGTGAGTCTCTGGGATATGTGCACTCTCTTTATACTACACTTGCTAGATAATCACATAGGAAAATCCTTTGAAAGTGGTCCCAAAATGTTAGTTTGAAGATTTGAACCCAAAAATATTAAATTGAAGAAATGATGAGTTGAAAGTACTTGTTTCCTGCTACTTATAAGGAAGTACAAAATGACATCATTTTGGTTATAATTGTGTATAAAAAAAAACAAGTGTAGTAATCAAAATGACGTCATTTTAGATGCTACAAAAAAGCACAAAACAACTTAGTTCTCAAATTAAAGCTTTAAACAATTCCTGTAAAAGGAATGACGGGAGAATTAATTACTAAAACATAACAACATTTTAGTAATAATTTAATATTCTTAACATATAGTGACATGGCATTTCCTTCTCTCATAATTTCATATGAATGGTAGGTTTTGACACAAATTAAATTAGTAAGACCTATCATTCATGTAAGATGAGGAAAAATTACGTCTCTATAATTTGCGAGTACAAAATAATTATTCTATGATGAAAATTATTAACTGCTCCTAGAATATAAAGATATGGAACTTCCACCGTTCATACTTTTAAGCAAATTAATTAATAAATATTTGGCAAATAATATACTCCTGTTTATTTTTTTTTATTTTTTTTTTTTTTTTGAGAAACAAACACACATACACACGCACAAGGAAAAAAGAAATGAGTTCTAACATAAAAGCATACCATAATTGATTATATTGAGTTTAGAATTTTACAAATTACCATGCACCATGCATATACCCGTGCAATTGATAAATGTGCCTTTACATATTTAATGGCGAAAATATTTACTAATAATTATATTGTATTTAATAGTAAAATATATGATTTTATATACAATGAAATTCATAATAAATGTCTAATGCTAGAATATAATTCATTATACAATAATAATTATAATAAATATATATTAATAATTCTCATAATTATTAAATTTCATATTTAAAAAAAAGAATATAAGCAAGAGAAAATTATAAAATGTTAAACTTGCCAGTATATTGCACGGGCAACCGATTAATCTGATATTAAATTTGTAGTGTTTTACATATTTATTATTGAAAATATTTATTAATAAATTCAAAAAAAAAAAAAAAAAAAAAGCGCTTAGGAATTCAAATGTGTACTGAAATAAATGTATGTATCTAGCATGACAATAAATAAATTTGTATAACCAACAATTAAGTATCACGACATTAAGAACAATAATTTGATATTAATTTTGTAGCGTGTAAAGCAATGAAAACTGTATCTAATATGATATTTAGTTGAAGAAATAAAATAAATTAATATACCCTAACACTTATAAATAATTAAAAATTATCAAGGCATAATCTCCCGCCATCTTATTTGCTTCTCTAACGCTTCTCAAAAAATATATATAAATATATACATATATTTTTTTCTCTCTTCTCTAGGATCAAAAGAAATAAATCATGAGGAACTTCTCAATTTCTGCTATATTTTTAGTTGTCCTCTTGATCAATGCAGGTGAATATTTCCAAACTTCATCATTTGTTAATTTTCTAATTGAATACTTTGTTTAGGTGAGTACTTAATTGTCTTAACCTTTAATATTACATTATGTATTGAGATTTACAAAACAAGTAATTCTTAAGTACTTTCATACCACTGCACACCTTTGGTGCGATAGTCACTCCATAAGTATAAATACTTATAGGATGTGAAGGGCAAGAACTAGGATCCAAGTCTCTAGGAGAGAGCTTCTCTAACGCTTCTCTCCCACCACTTTATAAGTATAAGTGCTTGTAAGGTGTGGAAGGCAAGAACTAGGACTCAAATCTCTAGTAGGGAGCTTCACACACATATACACTTAGATTAGACTAGAATAGAATTTCTATCTTGTATATAAATAAAAAATAAAAAATAAAAAGTACTTTCATAGTACAGTGATGTGGCGCTCCTTCTTCTCGCATTCATGATGGGTCCTACAAATTAAATTTATTATAAAGTCTACCATGTACAGGATTACCATGTCACCATGCTCCCAGAGTATCTAATAACTTTCCCTACAAAACAAATAAAGCCAAGCTAAGAAAAGCAAAAATCAAAACCATTTTAGTCTTATTAGTTAGTATGAACTATGAAGTATATTTTATGTAAAGTAAAATTAGAAGTTTTGGTTTGATTTTAAAATGTTAGACAAAAAATCTCATCCTTTGAGATCGATTTATACAAATTCTTAGTAGTACATGTAATTTTTTCTTTGAATGCAGGCAGTGACTTGATTATGACAGCACAAGCAAAAGGGGAATGCGACAGGATATTGATCAAAAGTTGTAATACTAATATTTGTGATACAAACTGTAAATCGGAATACGGAGTTAATACTATTGGATTTTGCTACACCGACAGAAATCCAAATGACACTTGTGTGTGTCGCTACCCTTGCTAGTGACTATGATTTGTTGCGGATTATTCTCATGTCCCAATATGTAATGGCATATTATTCTTGTCCCAAATGTTTTTAATAAATATTTCAGTTAAAAATAAATAAATAAAAGTTTGACATAACCATATTGTGTTCAAATTGAAGAATAAAAGGTATGGTTTGCTCTAGGATAGGTTTTCATTTGTATTTGTGAGTAAAAGAGACTTTTTAATATAATACACTACTATTATTCATGTATTTTTGGAGGAGATAAAGGAGGGGGTGGGAATTGCTCTTGCCACTTGGCTCTACCATTCTTTATTTAAGGCCAAGTTCTTCTCAATATATATATATATATATGTATATAAGGCCAAGTTGGCAAATTTAGTAATTTACTCCACACGTTCTATGATTAGATTAGATCCTTCTCTAAATGCAACTTTAGTTGGGTTCATTAATTATAGTGCAAATTGCTCTGCTCAATTTTTAGGACAATGGATTTGTACTTCATCTTTTGAAGGACTTTGTACACTCAAAACCAGCCCCCCCATCTATGCAGAGTGTTGGGAATTTTAAAAGAAACAATTAAAAAAAGAAATGAAATTGTACTAGGTTTACAGACAATAATGAATTGCTATCTTTAATACGATATTTACCCACACTTAAATAAATAGGATTGTAGGTAAATCATTTCCAAGATACAACTAAACCTGGATTCTACCCATAGCAATCTTGAAAAATTCATAGATTTAAGAAGGGGTATTTCTCTCAAAAAAGAAGAAGAAGAGTCAAAACTTTTTTATCATGCTTTTACTACATAATGAAAAAGATTAAGTTAATCAAGTAGCTTATAAACAAGCTCAAATTTATTCAACAAGAAAATAAACAAAACTTGAATATATAATTTTGTTTGATAATAAGCTCGAACACGAATCGAAGGAATTAATGAATAAGCTTGAAATCATAATACTTGGCTTAGCTTGGCTCGTTTATGGCCATAAATTTTAAGAACCAACATTTTATATTTTTCTAAAAAATACTCACTTCGTCCAAATTTGTTTGTCCTCTATTTTATTTTGAGATATTCCAAAATATTGTCATGTTTTTAAAAATAAAAGTTATTAATTTACTAATGTTCCTATTATACCCCTACTTTATTTTCAAAACTATTTGAAAAAAAAAAAAACTAACAAATATTTTTAAAAATCAATCTAATTGGGGCATCTTTTTAATTGCCTCATTAAGAATAACTCTTTAAAAAAAAACTGATAAATTTATTTAAGAGTAGTTTTGTAAACTTTTATATTTTTATAAGATAAACAAGACAATAAATAATGTTTCCTTAAAAAGTTTGATTTTTCAAACAGAACAAACAAATTGGGACGAAAGGAGTAATAAATAAAAGTGTAAAAGTCGTTCTCATGTGTCATGATACCAGAACAAAGATTAAGAGTAGCATTCCTTCTATCCAAAAAAAAAAAAAAGGAGCGTTCCTATTTGGCATGCATATTCAAAGAAGGACAAAGTTTAGCTCAGTACACAAGACATATTGATACTCTCATAGTGTGGATGGAGGATGTTTTGCCACAACTTTATCATGTTCTTATAACTGATTTTGGTTGATTAATAAAATTTCTTCGAGTCTTGATTCTCAAAAAAAAAAAAAAAAAAAGTTTAGCTACAAAATTAGTTGTAACCTAAGGCTACAAACGGCTCTAATAAACTACATGTGTAAAATATGGCATGTGCATTGCACATGAGTACTTAAATAAACTTAACCCAACTAACCCTAGTTAACTACACCACCTATTAAAAAAAAAAAAAAAACTGAAAAACTAAAACCCTTATACATATTCTTTGTAACCCGCAAACCCAATCCCTCCCTAATAACTAAACATAGATACATAAAACTACAGAAGACTAGACTCTAGTGCAAATTTCTTTTCAAGAGCATCAACAGAACCATGGAAGGGCTATTAAAGGTGCTGACTTGTTTACAAATGAGGGAAGAAAATGTAATCATGTGGATAGAATATTACAATCAGGTGCAGAAACCAAGAAATTCCCTCTCAGATTGGTTGACATTTGGGCACGACTTGATCTTTGATCCATATGTAAATTGGAACAAGAACATTGTATGTTGATGCCATGACACCCAAAAATGAAGCGCCAGAGGAACACAAATGGATTTACGGGCTTTCTTATGGAATTTTGTAGTCACCATTCTACAACTATTATTATTGAAGGAAGATTGTTTGTGTCATGACTTCATATTAGCCCTGAAATTAATTTGAATATATAAATTAATTTTCTTTAGATATTTGTTTGTGTCATGACTTCAGATTAGCCCTGAAATTGTTTCAATATTAGTGCTTGTGGTGATGGAAATAGAAGAAAAGAGAGAGGGAGAAGAGGAAATCAGTGCTTTGGTTTAATAATTCTTACAAAAAATCCCTCTTCTCTGATGATTGCACAATAGTAAGTCTCTTCTATTTAAAATATATGGATTGGGGTGACTGCTGGTGGAGGGAGAAGAGGAATTGGGGTGACTGGTGGTGGAAGGAGACGAGGAATTGGGGTGACCTATGGTGAGAAGTTGAAAGAGAGAGGGATTGAGTTTCTGGGTTACAAAGAAGAGGGATTGGGTTTCTGCCTTTCTAGTTTTACAGTGAAGTCAGAGAGAGAGAGAATTCGTACAGGGGTTTTAGTTTTTATTTTTTTAATAAGTGGTGTAGTTAAAGGGTTAGTTGGGTTAAGTTTATTTAAGTAATCATGTGCAATGCATATGCTATTTTTTACATATGTCAGTTTATTAGAGCAGTTTATAGCCTTAGGCTACAATTGGTTTTGTAGCTAAACCCGTCAAAGAATCCAAAACAAAGTTTCTTCAGCGACATGATAAGTTGATCACAACAAGAAATCCACATGCATATGATAAAACCCTCTTTTACAAGTTATCAACATTTGTGGTAAGCATCACTCCCTTTTACACTTAAATTCCTCATCATGTATATCATTTTCTTTATTAATTCCACTTCCTTATTTATTCACCCAATCCCATTTTTTTAAACACCCACCCAAATCCTTAATTTTGAATTCACATAAATTTCTCAGATTCTAGACACTTTCGCATTCCTCTCCACTTTTCTCTTGATTTAGTGTTTGGCTACTTTGCACCCCTCTCTTTTACGTCGTCTACATTTACTTTTCTCTTCTCCTGAGGTCCTATCCAATCCCGTTAAATTAAACTTACACAATTTTTTCCCCAGTTAAATCATAAATTACATTCTCTAAATTTAATCAATTTTAATTTAATGCTCTATCACAACACCATATTCACAATGTCAAAAATAAATAAATAAATAAATAAAAACCGTCTTAGCAATGGATGGAGAATGGTTACAACCTTGATATCTTTCGACTATGTAGTACTTATCTCAAAAAATAAATTTGTGAATCTGTGATACCAACAAAGTAAGTATCATCACAATAATTTCCTAAAAAAAGAGTATCATGACAATTAAGAACCATTAATCTAATATATATATATATATATTCTATTTAAAATCGAAAAAAAAACATTTGATTTTTAGTTGAAACTCTCTTTAAAAAAAGAGCCTCCTCTCTCTCTCTCTCTCTCTCTCTCTCTCTCTCTCTCTCTCTCTCTCTCTCTCTCTCTCTCTCTCTCTCTCTCTCTCTCTCTCTCTCTCTCTCCAACACAAGGGTTAGTTCAATATAATCCTTACATTTGACTTTTGGTTGACTCCATAAATATTATTACAATTTTACACTTCAATTAGTTAATAACCCGTGTGTTAAAGATATATATTAAACATATATTAGCCCAATGTAATAGGCCCAAGCCCATTCCTGCTTGTACTAGTAGTCTAGGGTTTAGTCGCATATATATACTCATGTTAAAGATATATATTAAACATATATTAGCCCAATGTAATAGGCCCAAGCTCATTCCTGCTTGTACTAGTAGTCTAGGGTTTAGTCGCCTATATATACTCATGTTAGGGTTTATTGTAACACAGGTTATTGTACTACACTCCTACACAATAAAGATGTAGCCCTTAAGGGATTCCTCCGTAGATGTAAGCCGTCAAGGCTGAACCACGTAACTGTCGTGTTCTTGATGTTCCTATTCTATGCTTTCTCTTCCGCATCCTCTCTAGCATACACAACATGGTATAACACATTGCGTTTGATAATATTCTCCATTTAACATGGTATCAGAGCTAATATTCAACATGGTATCAGAGCCAAACTCTGTTCTTGGCATCAAACAACATCTCTAACAATCAAAGAAGATTCTCATGTGCACACTACCATCAGAAGTCACACATGCTTCTCTGCTGAATCTAGACTCCATGGCATCTTGCAGCCACCGTGGCTCAGTGCTGTGTCCAAGATCCACAACCTCAAGCAAAGCCGTGACTCAACTTCTCAGATCTGTGCAAATCCAAGCCTCGCCTGATGAAACCAACACCACAGACGTGATCCACAACCTCCCGCAACCAAAATCCAGGAATTCGGCCACCAAAATAAGCTACACGCGCCTCCACGCGCCGCCAACAGCTCCGAAACTCTCCCACGCGCCGCCTCAGATTCCTGAATTTCAGATCGTCTTCTTGGTACACGCGCCGTCCCTACGGCCTCCTCGTCCGTCGATCTACGAAACCTGAAATTCTGGACCTCATCTGAAGCCACACGCGCTTACACGCGCTGCCAGGGTTTCTGTCTAGCCACCACGCGCCAGTTACGCTGACACGCGCCTTCCACGCGCCGATCAGTCCTGCTGACGTCATATGATGACGTCATCTTGACACGTCAGCGCCACGCAAGCCGTTGCCACATCAGCCCTAGTCCACGTCAGCGACACGTCATAGGATGACGTCCGCGCTCTGCTGCCCGATCCGTGACCCAACCCGGAAACCCAGAACCGACCCGGATCAGTATCCGTTGACTTTGACCCTGGACCAGTTGACTTTGACTTTTTGCGTTGACCTTTGACCAAAAGTCAAAATTTCTGAAAGGGCCTATCTTGCTCAGTTTTTCGCGTAGATTCCAATTTTGGACTCCGTTTCTTCATTTAAAGCTCCGAAATTGGTCAATTGGCACATTCTTCATTGTGGTTTCTTCAAAGGCATTCTTCAAGGCATCTCCAAGTGATCTTCTCATGCTTATCCAACCTCAAGCCTTCATCGAGCTTCCGCCTTGAGTTTGAGGGAGGGGTGTTAAAGATATATATTAAACATATATTAGCCCAATGTAATAGGCCCAAGCTCATTCCTGCTTGTACTAGTAGTCTAGGGTTTAGTCGCCTATATATACTCATGTTAGGGTTTATTGTAACACAGGTTATTGTATTACACTCCTACACAATAAAGATGTAGCCCTTAAGGGATTCCTCCGTGGATGTAGGCCGTCAAGGCTGAACCACGTAACTGTCGTGTTCTTGATGTTCCTATTCTATACTTTCTCTTCCGCATCCTCTCTAGCATACACAACATGGTATAATACATTGCGTTTGATAATATTCTCCATTTAACATGGTATCAGAGCTAATATTCAACACCGTGTAATGACAATGCATAGGAAAGTTGAACAAAATATGAATTTTTTTCCCCTTTTTTTATTTTTTTGTTTAAATTTGTAATGCAATAATTATGGTAATTAATATAGATATTTATTATTATTATTATTTAAGAAACATTATAGATATTTATTATGATTGTATTTGTATATGCAACTAGGTATTCTACTATTTGGTTAACATATAATTTAATAAGATTTTGATGGAGGGTATAAATATGGAATAGAAATTTAAATCAATTAAGATTTGATGGAGGGTATGACATGTAATTTAGATTTATGAGGGGAAAATAGAGAAGTATTACATTCACAACATTTTCAGAACACTTTCACAACAAATCTTAGATGTTAAGTTGTTACTAGTTCTAATTTGAATTTTTTTTTTTTTCCCCACTGATAACAACCTACCACTTAAAATTTATTGTAAAAATATTATGAAAAATGTTCTAAGAAAAACATTATGAGTTTAGTCAAAATTCAAACCTATTTGGTATTATATATTATAGATATTCTAATATATATTGTACTTTTTAAGTGAGTTTAGTTTATTTATTCTATATTTAAATTCTCAATTAGAATATTGTCACATTATATTTCTTTTAAGGATCGGATTAATGGATGCTCTTAGGGCATTTGTTAATGGACCTTTTTAGGAAAATTTTAATACCACATTCATGGAAAATAAAGCTATCAAAAAAATTAGTTTTTTCTTTTTCTTTTCTCATAAAATTTTTCTAAAAATAATTTATAAATCAATGCCCTTAGGACCTTTGTTAACTTTTTCCTTCTTTAAATGGTAGAATAAATAGTTCTATATAAAAGACAATCATAATAAATACTTATAAATAGCTATCATAATTATCAAATTTCATATTTTATATTTTATATTTTATATACAATAATAATAATAATACCCATAATAATAATTTTTTATTAATAATAAATTTCTATTGATAATAAATAATAAATTATTACTAATAATTAATAATAAATTCCTATTAATTAGCTTGAGGGAAAAGTTAACAGATGACCTAAGAGCATTGGTTTAGAAAATATTTTAGAAACTTTTTATGAGAAGAAAAAAAAAAGTAACTAATTTTTTTGACATCTTTGTATATTTCTCATAAAAATGATATCAAATTTTTTTTTTTTTAATTCCATTAACAAATGTCTTAAAGGCACCTATTAATCAGACCCAAATATTGTTAACAAGTGCCCCAAAGGCACACGTTAATATTTAATAAATACCCAATTATGAGTTGTAAATTGTAATGTATAATTTTCAAAAAAAAAAAAAATAGAGTAATAGATAGTTCAACATACATATACAATTATAATAAATACTTAGTAATAATTATCCTAATTATCAAATTTTATAATAAATTCATATAAATAATTACTATGGGTGCTTGAGGACCAAGAATGGATCTGAAGAGTTGCAGTATGACTGTGGGAATGTCATAGTTCACGGGCCCAAGGAGGAAAGACGCCCGAGGAGAGGAGGAGATGAGTCAAAGTACTCTAAGGGCTTCCAAGTGGGAGCGAGAGTCTAAAGAGAGAGAGAGAGAGAGAGAGAGAGAGAGTCAGTGGTTATAGGGGAAGTTTCTGGCTTGAAGTAGCATGTCGCCTCCGCATTAAATGGTGGGCAACAGTTTTAGCAACTAAATTGATGAGGAAGTAACCTGAACAATGCAAATCACAGCTAAGTAAGCTCATTCCTCCATCTTCTTCAGATGTAGAAAAAGACAAGTGTTATGAGAGGAAACTAGTTAGGTAGGAATGGATGGTTGGTTGAGATATAATGAAAGTAGAAGTATATAAGAAAATGGGGGTTTATAGAAAAAGGGATCTGAAACACAAGTATCTAAAAACAGAAGTACTAAATAGAGACAAGAAGAACATAGAGAGAGGAGAGTGAACAGTGTAACAATCTTAGCCTCCTCGGGCAAGCCTGTGGAGGGATATATGCTCTTCTATTCTATAAAATTAACATTTTATTCTCTATCTTTGTCCTCGAGCAGAGCCCCTTCTTGTTGTTCATTTCCCTCTCTTACAAATTTTATTGATTTGGACCAAAGTTGAACTGTACAACTCACTGTTTTAAGTGGGCTTAGGCCACAAGATCTTTTGGTCCTTACAATTACCATTATTATTATTTTTGGTTAAAATTACTGATGTTTAATTTGTAATTTTTTCAAAGAAAAATTTGAATTTTTTTAGTTTTTTTTTTTTTTAGTTTTGTTTTTCATAAGTCAAATTTGTATCTTTTTTTTTGAATGGTCAAATTTGTAACGTTTAAAGCAATGGAAATTGTATCTTTTTTTTAATAAGGAAAATGAAACTGCATCTCTTTTTTTTTTAGAAGGAAAATGAATACTATATCTTTTTCTTTTTTAGAAGGAAAATGAAAACAGTATCAAATAAGATAAATTGATATACCGAAACCTTAACACTTATAAATACCTTTAAGGCATAAACTCCCATCACCTTATTTGCTTCCATTAGATCAAAAGAAAGAATCCATCAAAAAAAGAAAGAAAGAAAGAGGCCATGAGGAGCTTCTCAATTTTTGCCATATTTATAGTTTTTCTCTTGATCAATTTTGGTAAATATTTAAATATTTCATCATTTTTTTTATAAGATATTTCATCATTTGTTAATTGTCTAAATGAATCATCTATCTAGATTGTAGATGAGTATTTGGACTTAAAATTTTTAATGTTACATTCCTTTTTGAGATCTATAAAACAAATAGAACCAAGCTAAGAAAAAAAATTTAAAACATTTTGCTCTTACTACTTTATAGTTCCAACTAGTAAGAGTAAAATGTTTTGAATTTCTTTTTTTAGCTTGGTTTTATTTGTTTTATAGATCTCAAAACGGAATGTAACATTATAAGTTTAAAGACCAAATTACTCATCTAGATAGATGATTCACTTATTGATGAAGTATTGAAATATTTACCAGAAATGATCAAGAGAAAAACTATAAATACGGCAAAATTGAGAATCTCCTCATGATTTCTTTCTTTATATTTTTGATGGATTCTTTTTTTTGGACGATTTCCACAAGTCAATACAGGGGCGGGAAACTCAGAGGCGACGGGCTGTTCATACAGCTCAAAACCGCTGGCGTCCTCCTCCAACGGAAGTGGTAAAAATTAACTTTGATGGGACAACGAGTTCAAAGGATAAAAAGTCTGGTATTGGGGTGGTGGTTCGTGATGTTAACGGCTTGGTTCTAGCCTCATGTGCGAAGAAAATACATCAGTCCTATAAGACAGTGGAGATTGAGTCTATGGCAGCAGCGTCCATAACCTTTGCAACAGACCTCGGTTTTTCGGCGCATCATTCTGGAGGGAGGTTCACTGGAAGTAATACAAGCCTTGCGAGACAAAACAGAGTCACTAACACCTTCAGGTCTACTGCTGGAGGATGTCAGAAAAAAAAGAAAAAGAAAATAAGATGATGGGAGATTATGCCTTAAAGGTGTTTATAAGTGTTAAAGGGTTCGGTATATCAATTTATTTTCTTTCTCCACTAAATATCATATTTGATATTTTTTTCATTTTCCTTCTATAAAAAAAGATACAGTTTTCATTATTACTAAGCATTTATTATAATTGTATATGTATGTTGAAATATCTATTATTCCACTTTTTTCAAAAAAATAAAGTCAAACTGTATACATATATTCAAAAAAGCACACACAACTACAATAAATTTGTACATGTAAGCCAATAAATCATTAGTAAGTGTATTTTTTCCATGAAAGCATTGCATTACAACTCATAATTGGGCATTATTAAACCTTAACATGTGCTTTATGGACACTTATTAACAATACTTGGGTCTAGTTAATGGGTGTCTTTATGGTATTCGTTAATAGACAATTTGAAAACAGTTTTGATACGACTTTTATGAGAAATATAAAGCTGTTAAAGAATTAGTTACTTTTTTCTTTCCTTATAAAAAGTTTCTAAAATTATTTCCTAAGCCAATGCACTTAATTCATCCTTAAACTTTTCCCTCAAGGTAATTAGTAGGCATTTATTATTAATAAATATTATTATAATTAATTCATTTTTATTGTTTTTGTATATAAAATATTAAATATTAAATATGAAAATTATGGTAGTTATTAATAAGTATTTATTATGATTTTTTTATATAGAAATATTTAATATACATTTATGGTATTTATTAATAAATATTTATTATGATTGTCTTTTATATAGAACTATTTATTCTAAAATTTTTATATAGAACTATTTATGATTGTAAATTTTTTTGTAAAATAGTTTGCATCTCTAACATTATTCTTTATTCTATCATTTAAAGAAGGAAAAAGTTAGCAAAGGCCCTAAGGGCATTGTTTTAGAAAATATTTTTAGAAACTTTTTATGGGAAAGAAAAAAAATAATTGACTTTTTGACAATTTTTTATATTTCACATGAAACTGGTATAAATTTTTTCCTAACGGTCTAATAAATGTCTTAAGAGCACCCATTAACCAGACCCTTTAAAGAAATATAATGTGACAATTTTCTAATTGAGGGTTCAAATATAGAATAAATAAAATAAAATAAAATAAACTCACTTAAAAAATACAATATAAATTAGAATATCAGTAATATATTCAATACCAAATGATATTTGTGTTTGCCGCCACCCCTGTGAATGACCATGATTTGTAATAGATTACTCTCTAGAGACATGTCCCAAACTTGATATGTAACAGATGGTTCTGATAATAATATTCATAGTAAACTTCATCCATTGTTAGTCAATAACCCATATCAAATTTAAGGATTATAAGATTATAGGAAATACTTTTTAAATTTATTTGTAAATGATAAGATAAATTTTGAAGTTTAGTAAACAATACATAACTAAAAAAAAATGCCTAATCTGCTCAATCCACCGAGTTAAAACCACTCAAATTTTCAATCGGCTGGCCATTTTTGTAGTTTGGTGGGTTAGTGGTGGTTTAAAAATTTGTCAATCCCCCAATGGTGGATTGGTTAAAAACAATTCCCTCTACTTGCCCAATCTAACTCACGCACACCCATAATCTTTCATGTTTAGAAAATTTTTAAAAGATCAAAAATCAATATATATGTCATTGGTTAAATGTTTAAATTTCAAGCTTTTGAAGTATAAAATTATGCATAAAAAAATAAGTTTATGGATCAAATTCTAAATAACATCCAATTTGTATGAAATTTGACATGCACGCTAATAACATTAAAAAAAAAAAATGTAATCAAATAGTTTAATTTACAAAATACGTAATCATCTTAATTTTTGTTAGTGAGTTGTAGTAATTGGCTATAATCATATTTATAGCCAAACTTTGCCCAAAATAAATAAATAAATACTAACCCTCTAGAGTTGAGTGTAAAACAAAACCCCAATTTGATAATGTTTAATGTAAAAAAATAAAAATTTAAAAAGTAGCTTTAAATATGGATATATGTCATCACGTGAGCAATTCATCTTTTAGTTTAACAGATATTTAACTGTTTACACATAAGTTAATATCATAGGGGGTTAAGTATTACATTCAAAACTTTAGGGGTTACCAACTTACAACGGGTTTTGAGTAGAGTTTGTGGTGTGACTTTGTATTAAATCTCCATTCCTTCTCCCATATGTGTGTGTGTGTGTGTGTTATTTCTCCAAAAAACAATTAGGGGGTTTCATGCATAGTTATAAAACATGGATCGAACATTAACTTAGTCCTAGAGGCAGGTCATTGGTTCACCAATGGGTCACTGGTCAAATTTCAAGGTTAAATAAAAAAAATATATATATATATATATATAACAATAAGTTTTAGAAATCATAAAATAAATATGTATATTGAAAAAATAGGTGTGACTAAATCACTAATTAAAATTAGGTCTAAAAAAGCTAGCTACCTAATATGATTCAAACTCAAGGTTTCACAAGTAACAACATTTGAAACATATATTTAGGTGGTGATAGTTTGTGAACTTTTTTTTTTATATAAGTTTAGTGTATGTTAAGGGTGGCAAAATCTGACATAACCTGTGAACCGAACACGACTGACCCAATTATAAATAGGTCATGGGATAAGACTAAACGGGTTCAGGTCATATTCGGATTGAAACGACTGACCTATTTAATAAATAACTTGAGTTCGTGTTCAACATGTAAACCTGTTTGACCCATATATGTTATAAAGATATCATTTTTTGTTTTTTATTTATTTATTATTGCTTAATTTTTAGTTGTAATTATATGTTCGTTACTATATTTAAGGTTGTAATTGTAATTTAATTTTAAATATATGAAAATTGATAATAAGTTATGTAGGTTAAGTATGACCTATTAATCAAACAAGTTATTAAACAAGTCATTTGTGTTAACCTTTACATGACTTGTTGATTAGACAAGTTAAACGTGTCGTATTAGGTCGACCTGTTTAATAAACAGGTCAAGTTAAAGTTGAGGATTCTTGACACGTTTACTAAACAGAACAGGGTTGGGTCAACCTATATAGCTAAGTACTCATGGATTAACATGACACGAACCTAACCCACAAACACGAATTATCACCCCTTGCAACTATGTATTCATCCGTCTATAATTTATAATCTATATACTTTCTAATAAAAATTGGGCTACAAAAGTCATGATTATGCCAAGTGAACATCTTACCTAATTGCAATGTGTTTGCTTTTAATAATAGATGTACTACCGATAGGGCTGTCCACAGGTCGGGCCGGGTCGATTTTGGACCCAACCCAGACCTAACCTGCCGGCGTCAGGTGGAAGGCGAAGGGACCCGAAATCGACCGTCGGCGTCACTCGGTCGAGTCAATTTTAGGTTCAGGTGGTTTCGGGTCGGTTCGGTCAGTGGAGAGAGTCGCCGAATCCTGCAAACATCGCCGAAATCTTCAAAAAATTCGCTGGAATCTGCAAAAACCCAGTAGATCTACACCAAATCGTCGAAATCAGCCTGGCTCTCCTCAAATCTCGCCGGATCTCACTAAATATGGTCAAGATCTTGCTTGGATATCCTCGAATGTCGCCGGATCTCACCAAATCTCACTTGGATCTCCCCGAATATTGCCGGATTTGTATATAACATCGGTCGGGTCGGGTGGCTCAGGTTTTGGAGAAGAAAACCCGCCACTCAACTCGCCAGCGTTGAGTCTTGGGTGCGAAAACCCGTAACCAACCGTCGGAGGGTCGATTCGGACGATTGTCGGTTCGGGTTCGGGAGGGTTGCTCGATTTGGTCGAGTTCCGGGTTGGGTTGGACACCCCTAACTACCGACTTTATATTAATACTTTTTTTTGGGTTTTAGTACAAGGCTTTTGTTCGATCTATATGACATTTAGTTATTGTTTCTTAATAAAATTATATTTTATACATTAATGACCAAAGCCTTGCAACACTCAAACCTCTGAGTAGTTTTCCATTTAAACATCCTCCATAACAATTTGTGCAATAAGCAATAAAATTTTAGGATAATTACACACGAACATTCAACTAGTTTTTTATTTAAGAGAAATACTATGTCCATAACATTTTCACAACAAATCCTAATTAGCAGGTTGTTACTAGTTGTTATTATAAAGGCAAAAAAGTAATCTTATTGGTAGGTTCAAATTTGAACTAATAACAACTAACCACTTATTATTTGTTGTGAAAATAATGTTGATGCATCACTTCTCTTTATTTAAATATCCTCTTCCATAAAAATTTGTACAGTAATCAATAAACTTTTAGGGTAGTTACATAATAACCCAAAGTTATGTAAATTGTACTTGGTTTCTATCTAACTACTAAAAATTCATTCATTCATAAGAGGAATTTTGACTTTCAAAAAATAAAAAATGGAGCATAGTTTATTCATACCCCAATGTTGGAAAATCTGGTTTTGCATCTCATACAAAACACAGAGCGAAAGCAATAAACACGAATCTACTTCATTCATGAGAGATAACATGTAACCTTGAATTCATAATAAAGAATAGAAAGCATACATTGATACAGTGAAAATCAAAACCAAGACTTGAGAATACCTTTAATCATCATCTCAAATTCACATGATGCCCAAAAAGTGTGGTCTCTTAATCAGTTTACCCATATGTGTTCAAGGGAGAATAAGAGAGTGGCTTATAGTCACATACACACCATTTCCATAATTCTGAAAATTATGTATGTTTCTCTTCTTATATAAATAACTGATTATCTAATTAGGTTAGCCTTTTGGGCTTGCCCGATTGGGTTTTAGTTTATGGCTTGAGATAAGACCGAAGGGAACAAATAAGACTCTAGCTCCAATTGGCCTTGGGCTTATCTGTCAACTCTTGACAAGTTCAAAGTTACTATTAATTATATTTAATACCACTATATAAATATAATTGCACTCTAGACCTTATTAATAAATTATATCCTAAAACTCTAATGATATCATTTGGCCCTCTATGAAATATCCATACTGAACAAAATCATAATGAACTGCCACTTTGTAAACAACTATTTTATTCTTGAGTACTCAATTTAATCTTTTAGTTATTCACATTTATTGAAATCTAATTTCAATAAATATAAGTTTTAGTAACTCCTTACTAAAGTTGATGCCCTAAATAATCAGTTCCCATTAAACTTATCTTAAGGGGATATTTCGTGTCTCTATAAAAGAAATATTATGGATTCCATCTTGAGAATATGTATTCCCTCAACACTACGTGTGGTTACCCAAAATACTGAGATTTTGACCGTGAATATTAGATCTCACTCCTGATATATCAAAGTAAACTACATTTCATAATCGGATTCACTATCCTCTCAGGATTGAGAGTCTACGAAATTAGAAGTTGTGAGATTAATTATTCAGATGACAGTTGTTGATTGAATAATTAATCTTACAGCAGTCCAGTTTAATATGTCTTAACACTTAAGACACATCAACACATCAACTAGAAGTCTCCACTTCTATGATCAAGATAAACCATCTTAATTGATGTGTTGTAGTCTTCGCAGATGAAACACCCAATTTCATCACCAACTACGAACTATGTTTTGAGTTTACAAGAAACTTGTAATTTATATCTTCAATGACTAAATCATACAATGCATCTCAAGCACTATGATAATGTCTCATTAGTTCATTTATAAATAGTCTCATATAATTAAACAATTTAATTATTTATGACATACCAATAAATTAGATTTTAGGGCATAAACCCCAACACCCAATACAATCTCCTTAAAAGTCTAATAAAAAATAATATGATGTCATTTTGTGGGTTTTCTTATATTAAAATATCACTTTATATGTACATAAATGACATCTCCTATTTCGTATTGGTCTCGAACACTTTATATTTTGTATTGGTCCAAACATGTTTGCAGTCCAAGTCTCCAACCACCAATTGAAAAATAACATGTGTCTTGTCATGTGCAATTCACATGACTCACCAAGGCTTCAAAAATCTTTGGAGCCAAACTTTTTTCTTCTTATCTAAGCTCATTACTTGGCATTACTTTTTTATTCACCAGTAAAAACATGACACTTAGAATTTATTGTGAAAATGTTATGAATATAGCACTATTCTTAAGGAAAAAATTAAAGTTAGAGAAAAATTATTTTTGAATAATATTACTTCCACAAAATTTTTACAATAATTTCAAAATAAATCATAGCTGACAAACTATTACTGGTGGATAAAAAAATGATGTTAAAGGTAGCGTGTTTACCACTTAAAATTATTGTGAAGGTGTTGTAGACATTAGATGTAGCATTACGAGTCCAAATCTTCTGTCTCATCAATTGTACTCCACTTCATGCTCCACCAATAAAACTTGGTCAATTAGCCTGTCTTATTAAATGAGATAACTCTGACTTTAATAAGAGAGGCTAGTTGTCTCATTTAATGAGATATCTCATTTAATGAAAAATGTTAGTTGTCCAAATTTTATTGGTGGAGCACGAAGTGGAGCACAATTAATGAGACAGAGGATTTGGACTCGTAGCATTACTCCTTATTTTCTTGTTATAATTACTGGTATTAAATTTGTAACCTTTTTTTAGTCAAATTTGTAACTTTTTTTATATAAGTCAATTTGTAACGTTTAAAGCAATGATTATGAATGTATCTTTTTTTCTAGAAGGAAAATGAAAACTGTGCCTAATATGATATTTTTTGAAGAGAGAAATAAATTGGTATACCTGAACATTAACACTTATAAATACCTTTAAGGCACTTTCCCACCACCTTACTTGCTTCCATCATATCAAAAGAAAGAATCCATCAAAGAAAGAAAGAGGGAGAAATCATGAGGAGCATCTCAAAGTTTGCTGTATTTATAGTTTTTCTCTTGCTCAATTCTGGTAATTATTTCATCATTCGTTAATTTGTTTAAATGAATATCTATCAAGATCCTTCTCCAAAAAAAATATATATATTTAGATGAGTAATTTGGACTTTAAACTTTTAATGTTACATTCCGTTTTGAGATCTATAAAATAAATAGAACCAAGCTAGGAAAAGAAATTCAAAACATTTTACTCTTCCTAGTTGTATGAACAATGAACTATGAACTATGAGTCTTTGAAGTTGTACGAACTATGAAGTGGTAACTTTTATGTAAAGTAAATGAGAAGCTTTTTTTTTTTTAGGGAAAAGTAAATGAGAAGCTTGGATTTGATTTTTACAAATTTTTGACAAAGAAAATCACATATTCTAAGATTAATTTATACAAATTCTTAGTACTACATGTAATGTTGAGTGCAGGCAATGACTTGATTATGAGGGCACAAGCATTAGGGAACTGCGACGACCCATTCGCCTGGAAAGAAGGAGCTTATTTTTATTTTATGGGCCTTTTAGGAGTAGTTTGCGATAGTGAAACTTGTGATTCAATATGTAAGGCAGAATATGGCGGAGCTGTAGCTCATGGATTTTGCGACACCGTCAAAGCACCAAATTACGGTTGTATTTGCCGCCACCCCTGTGAATGAACATGATTTGTGGAAGATTACTCCCTTGAGTCATGTGATGTCCCGACCTTGATATGTAACAGATCTTTCTGATAATAATATCCTTAGTAAACTTCATCCATTGTTGGCCATATCTTTTATCAAATTTAAGTTTTTTAAAAAAAAAAAAATTAAATCCTTGATTTACATTATGTTAATGTTAACATATATAGAATGTTATACTTTTCTAACATATTCATAAGCGTACAAAATGGGACAAAATTGGCAAATGCCCTTTTCGGGAAAAATAAGTAGCATTTTGTTCCATTTCCTAAACTAATTAAGGAAATGCCCCTCTTTTAAAACTCGATTTTCTCAAAATCGAGTTAAGCCCTATAGTGACGTTTTTAAGATGCCTATAATGATGTTTTAAGGACTTATAGTGGTGTTTTGGAACTCGACCTCCATGAACTCGAGTTATAGGTAAAAAAATTGAAAATTAAAAATTACCTATAACTTGAGTTCATGGAGCTCGAGTTCCAAAACGCCATTATAGGTTCTTAAAACGTCACTATAGGCTTCTTAAAACATCACTATAGGGCTCCAAATTTTTTTTTTAAAACTCAATTTTGAGAAAATCTAGTTTCAAAAGAGGGACAATTCCCTAATTAGTTTAGGAAATGGGGCAAAGCGCTACTTTTTTTGCCCGAAAAGGGCATGTGCCAATTTTGTCCATACATATGATTTAAAGCTTTTTTTTTTTTTTTTTGGTGGACAAAATGTTAGAAAATATAAAATACTCATACCATAAGATGCGTGTACTTCAATCTATGAGAAAGTGTGGACACTTCCTATGTTTTCATTTTTTTTTTTTTTAAGTTCATATTTGTTGTTGTAATCAATCTTTTAATGGGGCAAAGTGCTACTTATTTTGCCCGAAAAGGGCATGTGCCAATTTTGTCCGTACAAAATGACATACATATGATTTAAAGCTTTTTTTTTTCTTTTTTTTTGGACAAAATGTTAGAAAATATAAAATACTCATACCATAAGATGCGTGTACTTCGATCTATGAGAAAGTGTGGACACTTCCTATGTTTTCATTTTTTTTTTTAAGTTCATATTTGTTGTTGTAATTAGTCTTTTAATGGTTTACAAGATTATAGGAAATACTTTTTAAATTTATTTGTACGTAATAGAATAAAAATTAAAGTTTAGTAGGCAATGCTAACTAAAAAAAAAAAAAAAAAAACATGCCTAACCTACTCAATCCACCGAGTTGAAGTTGCCCAAATTTTCAACTAACTAGCCATTTTTATAGTTTGGTGGGTTAATGGTGGTTTGGAATTTTTCCAACCCACCAATGGTGGATTGGTTAAAAAAAGTTCCCCCAAACCTGCTCAAATTGACCCATGCACACCCCCAATCCTCAATGCTTATAAAATTTCCAAAAGATCAAAGATCAATAGTTATGTAATCAAATAAATTTTTAAATTTCAAGTTTTTGAAGTCTCTAATTTTGCATAAAAAATAAGTTTATGGATTGAATACCTACTAACATGCGATTGGCACGAAATTTGACATACATGTTAATAACATAAAAATATAAATGCAATCAAACAATTCAATTTTTAAAATGGAGCATGGTTTATTTGTACCCCAATAAAGTCTCCTTAAAAATTGAATAAAATATAATGTGGGAGGAACAAATCTTTTCCCAATCAGGAATTATTCGCTTTCGGAATGGGCCGAGGAGCCAATGCCACCCTCATGAATTTGTTCAATCCCACATCGGAGAGAGACGCCTCCCACCCTTGCCTTATAAGCACTTGGCTTAAGGAATGGTGTACCTTAGTGTATGTGATCTATGGTACACCCTTCCTTAGGCCAAGTGCTTATAAAGCAAGAGTGGGAGGCGTCTCTCCCCGATGTGGAATTGAACAAATTCGTGAGTATAAGGCAAGGGTGAGAGGCATCTCTCCCTAATGTAGAATTGAACAAATTCGTGAGGGTAGCATCGGCTCCTCGGCCCATTCCCAAAGCGAACAATACCTGATTGGGGAAAGATTCGTTCCTCCGACACATAATATGCTATCATTTTGTGGGTTTTCTTATATTAAATATCACTTAATATACACATAAATGACATCTTCTATTCTTTATTGGTCCAAACCTGTTTGGAGTCCAAGACTCCAATTACCAATAAGAAAATAACATGTGTCTATGGTTATCTTCCTATTGGTGGCTAGAGCCCAAGGCTCCATACATCTTTGGAGCCAAACTTGGTCCTTCTTTTCTTGGCCCACAACTAACATTATTTCATTATTCACTAGTAAAAACTTACCATAAAGGATTAATTGTGAAAATATTGTGGATTTAGCATTATTCTTAGGGAAAAACTTGTAGAGAAAATTTAATTTTGAGTAATGTTACCTACACAACATTTTCACAACAATTTCAAAATAAATCATAGGTGACAAGTTGTTACTAGTAGATAAAAAAAAGTTATGTCAATGACAGCACATTTACCACCTAAGATTATTGTAAAAAATGTTGTAAACGTAGCATTATAGTGCAAATTGATCTGCTCAATTTTTAGGACAATGTGTTTGTACTTATCTTTTGAAGTACTTTTGTACACTCAAGACCAACCCCCATCTATGTAGAGTGTTAGGAATTTTAAAAGAAACAATAAATAATAAAAAAATTGTAATAGATTTAGAGACAATAATGAATCAATGTCTTTAAGATGATATTTGCCCACACTTGAATGAATTTGCTATAGGATTGTAGGCAAAATTTTCCCTCAAAAAAAAAAAAAAAAAAAAAAAAAAAGGAGGTAAAACTTTTTTGTCATGATTTTACTACATAATGGAAAAGATTAAGTTAATTGAATAGCTCATAAACAAGCTCGAGCTTATTCAACAAGAGAATAAAGCAAGTTTGAACATGTAATGTTGTTAATAATAAGCTCGAACTCGGCTTGAATTCATAACAAAACTTAATGAACAAGCCTGAAATTATAATACTTGGTTCAACTTAGCTCGATTATGCCCTAAATTTTAATAACCAACATGTATTTCATTCTAAAAAATAATAAATAAAAAGTATAAAATCCGTTCTCACGAGTCATGACAATAGAAGAAAGATTAAGGGCAGTGTTCCTATTTTGCGTGCATATTAAAACGAACCTCAAAATTTACTCAAGTGGCATGATTAGTTGATTACAAAAATAAATCCAACATTCATATAATAAAACCCTCTTTTACATGGTAGTAAGCATCACTCTCTTTTACTCTTAATTCCTAATAATATGAGTTCCAGTTAGCTTAATTGATAAAGTCTCTAATAGTTGAATAAAAGATCTAGAGTCCAATTTTCACTTATACCAAAAACTGATTGATATCTTAGTCTGATAATAAGGAGCTATCTTTATGAGCAGATGTTATAGATTGAAACTATCTAAAAAAAATCCTCATAATGTATTTCATTTTCTTTATATTAATTCCATTTTCTAATTTATTCACCCAATCCCATTTTAAAACACCCACCCAAATTTCCTTAATTTCGAATCCGCATAAATTTCTCAAATTCTATACACTTTCGCATTCCTCTCCATTTTTCTCTTGATTTAGTGCTTGGCTACGTTGATATGTTCCCCTCTCTTTTATGCAGTCTAGGCGTCTACTACCACTTTTCTCTTCTCCTGAGGTGTCGTCCAATCCTCTTAAATTAAACTTACACAAATTTTTCTGGCTAAATTACAAATTGTACTCTCTAACTTTGATCAATTTTCAATTTAGTAATCTATCACAACACCATATTAGCAATGTCAAAAATAAAATAAAAACCATCTTAGCAACAGATGGAGAATGGTTATAACCTTGTTATCTTTCGACTACATAACATAGTACTTATCTCAAATATTAAGGTTATGTTTGGCAACAGTTTTTATTTTCTATTTTCAAAAACTTATTTTTGGGAATATAAAGAAAAAAAAAATTTGTTGTATTTTTGAAATCAAAAACATGTTTGGTTAGTTGAAATTTAAAAAAAAAAAAAAATTTAAAAAGTTTTTTGAAGGAAAAAAAATAGAAAATACTATAATATGTTGTTACTAAGATTTGAACTTTAATGCTAATTTATTAAATGAGACAAATTCATTAAATTAAATATGTATTTTCATTGACTTTTGAAAATTAAAAACTGAAAACAGTCTTTTGCATGATTTCAATTTCCTTCACAAATTGAGTTTTAAAAACAGTTTTTGTTTTTTGTTTATTTTGGGTTGCCAAACAAGTTTTTTAGTTTCAAAAATAAAAAATTGTTTTTGAAAACAGAAAATAAGGAAAAAAAAAAAAAAACAGTTACCAAACATACCCTAAATTTATGATACTAACAAAGTAAGTATCATGACAATTAAGAACCATTAATATATAATATAATACAATATAAATTGAAAAAATTTGACTTTTGGTTGACTAAATATTTATTAATAAATACCATAAATGTATTTTTTTATATACAAGATAAAATTCAACTCTAACCTAATATAAATATATATATATATGTGTGTGTGTGTGTGTGAAGCTTCCTCCTAGAATGACTATCGCTCCAAGGGTGTGTGGTGGTTATAAATGTATATTAAATAGTTCTATATACAAGACAATCATAATAAATATTTATTAATAAATACCATATACTGAATAGCTTTATATGAAAACATAATCCTAATAAATACTCCATCCGTTTCAATTTATTTGTCATGTTTGAAAAGTCAAATTTTTTAAGGAAACATCATTTATTGTCTTGTCTACCTTATAAAAATGTATAAGTTTACAAAATTACCCTTTAATAAATTTATCAGCTTTTTTAAAAAGAGTTATTCTTAATGAGGCAACTAAAAAATGTGCCCCAATTAAATTGATTTTTTTTAAATATTACTTAGTTTTCTTTTCAAATAGTTTTAAAAAAAAAAGTAGTGGTATAATAGGAATATTAGTAAATTAATAATTTTTATTTTTATTTTTATTTTTATTTTTAGAAACAGGATAATATTTTGAGACATCCCAAAATGGAATTGAAGACAAACAAACTGAGACAGAGGTAGTACTTATTAATAACTACCATAATTGTCAAATTTCATATTTTATATTTTATATACCAAAAAAATAAAAATAAATTAATAATAATAGTAAGTTTTTGTTAATAATAAGTGCCTATTAATTACCTTGAGGGAAAAGTTTAAGGATGACTTAAGTGCATTGGTTAAGAAAATATTTTTAGAAACTTTTTATAGGAAAAGAAAATGAGTAACTAATTTTTTAACAACTTTATATATTTTCCATAAAAGTCATATCAAAACTTTTTTTTAAATTGTCCATTAATGAATGTCATAAGGAAACCTTTAACTAGATCCAAATATTGTTAACAAGTGCCCTAAAAGCACATGTTAAGGTTTAATAAATGCCCAATTATGAGTTGTAATGCAAAGTTTTCATGGAAAAAATACAAATATTAATGATTTATTGGCTTACATGTACAAATTTATTGTGGTTGTGTGTGCTTTTTTTAATATATATATATATATATAGTTTGACTTTATTTTTTGAAAAAAATGGAGTAATAGATAGTTCTACATATACAATTATAATAAATGATTAGTAATAATTACTGTGGGGGGAAAAGGGCCCAGTCCAACATAGTGGGCCGAAAACCCATATGAGAGCTATTGTGTGACTGAGAAGAAGGAGATGATAAGGGCGGGGCCCATCTGGAGGTGGGACCCTCAGAAGGAAGAATGATTACAATCCGAAGAGGATATCTTCTGTCCAAAGAGGTTGTCATCCTCTGACGCGAATATTATAAATCAATTGAGTGTGTAAAAGGTCAAAATGACCTTCCGAGGACTCCACTTGATCAAGATAATCTCTGAGTATGCTGGGAAATGATAAGGATGGAGAAATATCTAAATGGAAAGATGCTACCACCGTATTTAATACTCTGCAGCAACTTTTCTGGCCGCATTTATGTGGAGATGACCCCTGAACAGTGTAACCTCACCTACCGCCACTCACACAGAGCTGAAGAAGATACTTGACGTGACACATATTCAAGTAGATTCACGGATGAAGTACAAGTGGACGATGGAGATGAAGAGAAGGGAGGTTATATAAAGGAAAGAAGCTTCTAACGAGAGGGGGGGAGAAGAAAAAAAACAAAAAAGAAAGAGAGAACTTGACTGTAACCCTAAGACCTTTGTTCATCAGATAAACAATAATATAGCTCTTCGGATTTTCAGGCTTTACGTGTAAATTTATGTTGGCTTGTATTTGAAAGTTGTGATTCGTTGTTGTCAATCCAATACTTAACCTAGCTCTTTCACCCATACTCTACAAATTTATTGTTTTGGGCTTAGGCCACAAATCCTAACCCTACAATTACCATAATTATCAAATTTTATAATAAATTCCTATAAATAATTACCATAATTATCTAATTTCATATTGGGGGAAAAACATTGAAGTGAGAGTAAAATTATTATTTTTGGTTAAAATTACTGATATTAAATTGGACAAAATTTAGTTACAAAATTAGTTGTAGTCTTAGGCTACAACTTTACTCAATATGATTAACATTACTACATATTTTGAAATTCTAACCGTTGGATTGCATGTTATTTACGCTTTTAATACATATGTCAAATTTTGTGACAATCGGATATTATTTACTATATGATATATAAGATTATATTTTATGCATAATTTTAAACTACAAAACTTGTAATTTAAACAATTTATTGATGATATATCTATTGATCTTTAATTTTCTAGAAATTTTGCAGGTATGGAAGATATAAAAAATAAATAAATAAAAAAAGATATAATCCAATGGTGGATTTGTCAAACTTTACCTCTAATAAAAAAATATTGAGTAAGGTTTTAGGTTTAGGCTACAACCAATTTTGTAGCTAAACTTATCCTATTAAATTTGTAATTTTTTTAGAGTAAAGTTTGAAATTTCTTTTTTTTTTCACAAGTAAAATTCGTACCCTTTTTTTTGAATGGTCAAATTTGTAACATTTAAACATAACTTTAAAGCAATGAAAATTGTATCTTTTTTCTTTTAAGAAGGAAAATGAAAACTACATCTTTTATTTTATTTTTTTTCAGAAATTTAATGTTTATAATATTTTCACAACACTTTCACAACAAAAAAAAAAATCCAAAGTGGTACTTTCTCCACAAAAAAATAAATAAATAATACAATTGGTGGTGCAAAAAAAGTAATTTTAGTGGTAATTCAAACTAGAACCAATAACAATTAACAACCTATGATTCATTATGAAAATGTTGTGGGTATAGTACTTCTCTTTTTTTTTTAGAAGGAATATGAAAACAAAATCAAATATGATATTTAGTGAAAAAAATAAATTGATATACCGAAACCTTTAACACTTATAAAAACCTTTAAGGAGTAATCTCCCACCATCTTATTTTCTTCCATTAGATTAAAAGAAAGAATCCATCAAAAAAAAAAGAAAAAGAAATCATGAGGAGCTTCTCAATTTTTGCCGTATTTATAGTTTTTATGTTGATCAATTCTGGTAAATATTTCAGTACCTCATCATTTTTTTTCACTGTCTAAGTGAATTATCTATCTAGATGAGTAATTTGGACTTTAAACTTTTAATGTTACATTCCGTTTTGAGATCTATAAAACAAATAGAACCAAGCTAAGAAAAGAAATTTAAAACATTTTACTCTTACTAGTTTATATATATATATATATATTCTACTCTAACCTAATCTAAGTGTACATGTGTGTGAAACTCCTTCCAACTTGAACCCCGGCCCTTACCCTCCAAATCTCTCAAACATTTATACTTATGGAATGACCACCGCACCAAGGGTGCACAGTGGTACTCTTACTAATTGTATGAACTATGAAGTAGTAATTTTTATGTAAAGTAAATGAGAAACTTGGATTTAATTTTTACAAATTTTTGTCCAAAAAAAAAAAATACATCTTATAAGATAAATTTATACAAAATTCTTAGTACTACATGTAATGTATTGTTGAGTGCAGGCAATGACTTGATTATGAGGACACAAGCATTAGAGTACTGCGACTGCCAAATATCGTCGTGAGAGGAAGACCTTGCAGGAGACAACCTTGTGATGATGCATGAGTTCAAATTTGGATATGGAGCTGTTGGATTTTGCTTCTCCAAAACACCAAATGACGTTTGTGTTTGCCGCTACCCCTGTGATTGTGAATGACCATGATTTGTAATAGATTACTCTCACGAGTCATGTCCCAATCTTAAAATGTAACAGATGTTTCTAATAATAATAACATTCATAGTAAACTTCATCCATTGTTAGTCAATATCTCATATCAAATTTAAGGTTTTTCTTTAAAAAAAATTTAAATCCATGATTTACATATGTTAGTATTAACATATATAAAATGTTATACTTTTCTAACATATGCATACATAATGACATAAATGTGATTTAAAGCCTTTTATTTTGGATAAAAAGTTAGAAAATAATCATGCCATAAGACGCATATATTTTGATCTATGAGAAAGTGTGGACACTTCCTATGCTTCCCTTTAAAGGTTTATATTTTTTGTTGTAAGTCCTTCAATGGTTTATATAATTATAGGAAATATTTGTAAATATTAAAATAAAATTTGAAGTTTAGTAAACAACACATAACTAAAAAAAACATGCCTAATCTGCTCAATCCACCAAGCTAAAACCGCCCAAATTTTCAACCGGCCAGCCATTTTGTAGTTTGGTGGGTTAGTGGTGTTTTGGAAATTTTCCAATCCGCCAATGGCGGATTGGTTAAAAAAAATTCCCTCAACTTGCCCAATCTAACCCACGCACTCCCATAATCTTCCATGCTTAGAAAATTTCCAGAAGATCAAAGATCGATAGCTATGTTATTGGTTAAAATTTCAAGTTTTTGAAGTCTAAAATTATGCATAAAAAAATAAGTTTATAGATCAAATTCCAAATAACATCCAATTGGTATGAAATTTGACATACATGTTAATAATGCCTGCGTTTGGATTGCACGGTAAGTTGCGGCACGTTTTCCGTTTCACGTTTTCTCCCTTTTTTTTTTTTTTTTTTTTGGCCGGCTTTTTTACTTTGGGGGACAAAATTCACTGTGCATGTATTGTGCGTGCACTGTTCACGCACTGTTCATGCACTGTTCACGCAATATTTAATATTAAAAGTGGGTCCCACAACACTATTCACACATTTAAAAATTATTTTGCTATAGTGTTTTCAGCAACAATCAGTTTTTAGCAACTTTCAGCAACAATAAGTGCTATCCAAACAGACCCAATATTCAAAAAAACATATAATCCAATAGTTTAATTTACAAAATACGTAATCATGTTAATTTTTTTTTTTTTTAGTGAGTTGTAGTAATTAGCTACAACCATATTTGTAGCCAAACTTTGCCCTAAATAAATAAAAACTAACTCTCTAGAGTTTAGTGTAAAACAAAACCCCAATTTGATATTGTTTTATGTTAAAAAAAAGTAGCTTTAAATATGGATATATGTCATCATATGAGCAATTAACATTTTAGTTTAACAGATATTTAACCGATTACACATAAAATAATATTGTGGGGTCATAGAGCCTAGTGATATACATCCACCTTTTGTATTGGGCCTAAAGCCCATGCCGAGACCAATAATCGCATATGAAGAAGACAATGGTGATCATGGCAACCCAGGAAACCGTGCCGAGGACAACTCTATCCTCGGCTAACCAAAGCCGAGGTAGAAGAAAAGTAATTTACCAGCAAAGACAACCTTCCAAAGTACTCCAAGGAAAAAAGATAAGTACAGCAAGTAAACACATTGGAGCATGGCAGTAGAGTAATTCTAGGAAAAGCTATTACCTCCACATTAAATGCTCCACAAGTAACACTCTGGCCACTTTAATGTGAAAATAATACCTGAGCAGTGGCTTTTCAGACTCATAGCTACTACCTAAGAGCTTTGGGAGGAGGTTGATGTGACAAAGACCAACAACAGTAAATCTGACATGCACGTGTATGGTGGAGATGAATGGGGAAAGTAGTATATAAGGAAGAAGAAGCTCTGAGAAAAGTGATCGGGATTTTACCAGAGAAAACATTGCAGCAATCTGAACTAACTTCGTAACCATTGTCACTGCCACGCAAGAAATAATAAGTTGAAGTTCCTCAGATTAGTGCCAAGGATTGAATTGCTTGTCCAAGTCCATATTTGTTTTACTCATTCTTTCTTTAAATCATCTTCAACTGTTATTACACTCATCAAAACCCAGTTCTTCTATCCATTCTCTACAAATTTATTATATTGGACTTGCTGAGCTTGAATTCACTTATCCCTTAGGAATAGTGCACAAACCCAGTCCCTACAAATATCATAGGGGTTAAGTGTTACATTCAAAACTTTAAAAGTTACCAACTTACCATGGCTTTTGAGTAGAGTTATGGTATGACTTTGTGTTAAAACTTCATTCCTTCTCCTGTGTGTGTGTGTGTGTGTGTGTGTGTGTGTGTGTGTGTTTCTTTCTCAAAAAAATCTTCATTCCTTCTCCTGTGTGTGTGTGTGTGTGTGTGTGTGTGTGTGTGTGTGTGTGTGTGTGTGTGTGTGTGTGTGTGTGTGTGTGTGTGTTTCTTTCTCAAAAAAAAGTGATGTTATTGGTGAATTAAAAAGTGATGTTAACGGTAGCATGTTTACCACCTAAAATTATTGTGAAAGTGCTATAGACATTAGAGGTAGCATTACTCCTTATTTTCTTGTTATAATTACTGGTATTAAATTTGTAACCTTTTTTAAGTCAAATTTGTAACTTTTTTTTAGACAAGTCAATTTGTAACATTTAAAGCAATGAATGTATCTTTTTTTCTAGAAGGAAAATGAAAACTGTGTCTACTATGATATTTTCTGAAGAAAGAAATAAATTGGTATACCTTAACCTTAACACTTATAAATACCTTTAAGGCATTTTCCCACCACCTTACCATCACAGAGAGAGAGGAGCTTCTCAAAGTTTGCCGTATTTATAGTTTTTCTCTTGGTCAATTCTGGTGATTATTTAATCATTCGTTAATTTGTCTAAATGAATATCTATCTAGATTCTTCTCCCAAAAAAAAAAAAAAAAAAAAAAAATCTATCTAGATGAGTAATTTGGACTTAAAATTTTTAATGTCACATTCCGTTTTGAGATCTATAAAACAAATAGAACCAAGCTAAGAAAAGAAATTCAAACCATTTTTATGTAAAGTAAATGAGAAGCTTGGATTTGATTTACAAATTTTTGACAAAAAAATCACATCTTCTAAGATATATTCATACAAATTCTTACTACCACATGTAATGTTGAGTGCAGGAAATGACTTGATTATGACGGCACAAGCAGCCTGCACCAAGCCATTCCCCCTGTTCAAAAGAGTTTGAGAGACTGAAGCCTGTGATGAAGAATGTAAAGTCAAAATATGGAGTTGCTGCTCACGGATTTTGTTTCACCGTCACATATCCAAGTGACACTTGTCAGTGTCGCTACCCTTGCTAATGACTAGATTACTCTCATGTCCCAACCTTTGATATGTAATAGATTATTCTAATTATAATAAAATTCATAAAAATTCACCAAAATACCAAATGATACGTGTAAGTGTTATTCAAAAATAGCCTATTTTCAATAACTTATTTGCATAATGTGAGACAAAAAATATTAAAGACCAGCTTACTCTTTAAAAAACTGAAAGATAGATTATTGAAATAAAACTAACAAAAAATAACGTAGGAAAATAACCAAAAAGCCAGTTTGTAATCACTTCCCAAACTCACAGCAGCAGCCTCCTGATAACTACAATTTCCAATGAAAAATGTAATACAGCTGCTATTGGCATTTACCAAAGCAGCCTCGTTAAAGTGACCATATACTCCGAACTGACTCTAAAATTCTAAAGCACCAATCTTGGTAACTAATTGTAGAGAACTTGTCAAGGATCGCCTGTTTTCAGACTTAATATTGGGAGTTGGGAGGGACATGAAAATAACTAAAAAACAAAAGAATAAGGGGGATGTTTTGGTCACCTTTCAGTTAAGCTTAAGCTTAAGCCAGAAATTGTAAACCTACGTCTTCTCATATTCACCTTTATGTTGCTTCAATATAACCAAAACATTGTACTAGATTTTCTCCCCAAAAAAAAAAAAAAACATTGTACTAGAAGAGATCACAGGGTTAGCTACCATGCTACATACACCTGATGCATTTCATCTTTCTCCATTACAAATGAATATCTTGAATCTAGTTCAAAGTTGACACAGCAACATAACCATGGTATAAAACACAACAGCAAATGATTACTATATATTGACATGGAAGTCGAACATATCACGCAACTTGAGTGGCAATGAGCAAGCACGTCAATATGTGCACTATTGCTGCAAGACATTCAGACCCACACTACAGAAATGGTAATGTCAATCTCAAGAAGCAGCAAATGCCCGTGCAAGAAAATATCTCCTCTCGTCCATTTACTTGCCATTATATGTACACTGGCAAGGAAAATTCCGTACAGAAAGATGATCCATTTACAAACCTTCTCTAATTTGGATATCAATGAGAGAAGGAACTTGCCTCGGTGCTATATAGTGAATACTCACTCAAGCTAAAGTTGGCTCTCTCTTCATCCCACTTCATTATCTCCCTTGCATATTTAAGAGATGCATCAACACTATCAGGCTCCAAACCCTTCACCAGAGAAACATACAACTTCCGCCCAGTGAGAGAAGCAAAAAGTCTCTTGAACTTCACAGCAATGTAGTAGAATGCCAAATGACCCAGCGAGGGGCTGTTATTGATGTTGTTGCTGTTGAAGTTGCTGTTGCTGTTGAAGTTGCTGTTGCTTTTGCTGCTGCTGCTGGAGCGATGACGACTGGACACCGGATGAAAATCATCAAACCAGTCACATTGTGTCAAAGGTACTTGTTCCATCTTTTCCTCAAATATATCAAATTTATTCAGAATCAGAAGAAAATCCATCTGATCAAAGGTTGGATGAGTAACAATACTCTCAAATAATTTTCTGCTCTGCATCATCTTGTTAGTGATATGACCATTCCCATCAACAGAAAACTGGTCATAGTCACTAAGGGCAACACAGAAAATGACCATTCCAACATCTTCAAACATCTCTAACCACTTGCAGTTCTCTCCTAAGCCTCTTTCTTGTACTCTAATTAGCTGATACCTGAGAACCGACCACAAGGGAGAACACTTACTTTCAGTGTATGCAAGGGATGAGAACAATTTCTGTTTTCACAAATTCAATTTCTGTGGGAAGTTAAGTGCAAGCTAAACAATATAACACAGAATTTGGGATGGTCAATAGCACATGGAATTTGTTTTCTCTAATTTTACAGCATTGCTAAAGTGTCAAAGCAACATGGCATGTTAGTAGTGATGCAACAAAAGCAAACTTTCTCATCTTTTTCCATCAAAGTTTTCATATAATAAATGAATGTGAAAGACAATAACTATGTGCCTTCATTCTGTTTAGTGGTTTAAAACATGATACACCATATTTGAGGAACCATGTAGTAGATAATTTATCAACTTACACACACGTATATCCTATCGATAGACCTAACTAAAATAAATGTTGATTCCTAATAGGCAATAGTCAATGGGTCCAATTACAGAACCCAGACTAGGATGTTTTGATGAGTTAATACTCTAATAGAACTGAGACTACTTGATCATTAAAAATTAATATAAACCAGCTAATTCTATCATTGATTAGGGCATTAAAAGGCCAGCTTTCCTAATTGCACACAATAGATTGTTTAGAGAGGATCAATATCGTGTTTGCACTGCATAGGTATATGACATCTAATAATATAGTTGACACGTACTCAGGTTGATAGGGGGAAATCATTATCAAAGTTGACTTTTAGACACCCAACTAGGCATTTCTCCCATAAACATGCACCAATATGCAATGAACAATGGTACTTACCTAAGCAAAGAATCATGATGATCAGCAGCATCTATGGTATCATCAGGTGCTGGCTGGGAAAATGAGAAGTCTACACAGGCAAGCCCATTTGATGAAGTAACACCCTCAGCATGTAGGATATCCAAATTTGAAGGTTCATAGTCTGTTCTTAATATATTAACCGCCTAAATAAAAAGAAAAATAATATCAGAACCATTAACAATGAATTGAAATAGCTTTTCATATTTGCCAGGAAAAGGAACACAACAGTTGCTTGAAGAATGATGCATCAGTACAAAGTATGAACTCCATTGAGATCGCTGGACAGTTTGGCAGAAGACCGGAAAAAGAAGTGGGTAACTAATATCATTTTAAGCTTCGTTCATCAAAAGCTCAATCAGCCTCATTACAAAGCGCAAAGAAGCTGATAGTCCATATTGCTAAATGAGGTGAGTTTAAGCAACACCTGGCTCTGCTCAGTTAGGCTCAGAAATGGATGTATACCCTAGAAAACATCTTGTGAACCTTCAGTTACCTAATTTTCAAGCTAATCACTTATGTGTAGAGTACATTTCTCTACTAAGTACTATAGCAGAAATGCCAGCAGAAAGAGTGCACCCAAAAACCTTCCCATATTAATTTGAAGAGTGAGTTATTGGTGTGGACACCACAGCATTGATCAGGGCATTGCATTTGTTTTGATTTCAGCATTTTCAGTTATTTCCTTTTTTGCATTAGTTGACTCTAACTTGAAATTATGGCATTTATGATGATTGTAATTGGAAACCTATTTGAGGCCAGCAGCCAAGACATTTGGGATGGTGCATTATGGAAAATAAAGAATATTTCTGATTTTAAGTTATATGTTTTTTTTTTGATAGGTAATCAGAGAAATATTATAAAAGAGAAAAAATAAAAGTACAAGTAGTTCATGATGATGAACAACAAGATAGAAGAACCAAACAGCAAAACAAAAGAAAAGGAAATCAGAAAGCTAAATTAAGGGAAAACATAAACTCTGAAAGAGAAAGAATCAGTAAAGCCCCAACAACGAGCCCACTCAAAAAGACTACGCTGGCATAAAACCTTTAACTCATCCAACGTCTTCTCCATGTTCTCAAAGGAGCGACGATTTCGTTCCAACCAAACAGTCCACATTAAGCACCCTAGAATCAAATTCCAAATATTTGAATTGTGCTTCCCAAGCCATTGATGCCAGCAAGATAACAAACTTGCCGTCGATCTTGGCATAACCCAATGAATACCAAAAGCCTGAAGCATGAAGGACCATAAGGAATGAGTAATAGGGCAATGAATCAAAAGATGGTCTACCGACTCCCCATCACCACAACACATACAACACCGATTTACCAAAGGACGATCCCTAAGCATGAGATTATCCAAAGTGAGAATCCGATTGTGCGCAGCTGTCCACAAGAAGAAGGCTACTCGCTTAGGAATCTTTGGTTCCACACACCCTTCCAAGGAAACAAAAGATTTGGATTGCCCTGAATTTCTTGGTAATAAGATCGGGTATCAAACTTCCCATCCCCTTTGAGCTGCCAACGAAGCGTATCCCTCCTATCCCCCGAGGAATACAAGGATGGATAAGCCGAAGAAGAGAGTAAAAAACAGCTAACTCCCAATCTTCAAAAGCTCTAAAAAACCTTACGTCCCACACTCTGGAAGTACCTCCTTCTGGAGACCACAAAACCTCAGAGATACAAGCATCCTTTGCAACTGAACAGACATAGAGCTCAGTATAGAGGTCTTTTAGGGTATTATCCCCAATCCACCTATCATGCCAGAAGCGGATACGGGTGCCTTCACCCACTACAAAAGACAAATGCTTAGAAAAACTCTCCCACCCTTCATGAATGCTTCTCCAAAGACCACAACCATGAGTCCTCCTGCACACCTTCGTACACCACCCCCCATGACCCTCACCATATTTTGTGGAGATTACTCTCCGCCAAAGATGAGTAACTTCATGCCCAAAACGCCACAACCATTTCCCTAATAAAGCTTGATTAAAAGACACCACACTTCTAATCCCCAAACCACCCAATTTAATAGGTAAACACACCTTTTCCCAAGCCACCAAAGGATATTTGAAACTACCCTCAGAAGACCCCCAAAGGAAATTCCTCTGAATACGTTCCAATCTAGCAGCCATAGCTTTAGGAATAGTGAAGAGTGATAGAAAGTACGTTGGAAGACTTGAAAGAGTACTCTTTAGTAATGTGAGCCTACCACCTTTAGATAAATAGAGACGCTTCCACCCTGAAAGTTTCTTTTCCATCTTCTCCAAAATAGGATTCCAAATCGAAGCAGTCTTATAAGAAGATCCCAATGGCATTCCCAAATATTTCATAGGTAAACCCCCCACTCTACATTGAAGAATACTAGCCAATTCAACTAGATTATTCACCTCCCCAATAGGGACAATCTCACTTTCCCAACATTAACCTTCAAGCCTGTAAACACTTGAAAACAAGACATCGCCAACCTTATGGATAGCAACTGATCCCTAGAGGCATCACAAAATAAGATAGTGTCGTCTGCAAACAACAAATGAGAAATCCGCACACCAACAGAATTCACTGCTCCCACATGAAACCCCTGAATAAGGTTATTCTCCTCTGTCTTCTTCAAAATTCTGCTTAAAACCTCCATTATCAATAGAAACAAAAGAGGGGATAAAGGGTCACCTTGTCTCAACCCACGGGAACTTCCAAAGAAACCTTCAGGGGATCCATTTACCAATTCCAAAGAACTTTGGTGGTGAAGCCTAGGGTTTTCTTTGTTTTTTTTTTTTATATTCAGCCATCATGTCATGCCCCAACTCATCATTGGAATGATATTGTCTGCCTTGGTATTCCCTCACGGTGTTCAGAGGTCTCATACCAATTAGAGTCCAATGCCTCCATATAAGGCGCAGGACCTCCTCCACATGGGTGATGTGGGAGTCCACCAAGATTTGGTTCTTCCTCATCTCACCCCACTTAAGTGGTCTTTTGGCCTTTTGGGTCCCAGAGTTCAAATACCCATTCTACACCAGTTATGACTGAGAAGCATAATTGCTAAGCAAAATTTTTCATAAATTTACAAAATGAACCAGCATAGGAATATGTAGTATGATCTTACCCGCACTAAGAAATAACAGGCAACAGTTGGTAGCATTTCCAATTCACTTCGGCGATTGTATGTGGCCTGCATGGCTGAATCATTCCATAACTCCTCAACCAATGGTGCATATTCACGAGTAGCAGCTGGAAAGATAGCTTCCAAATTTCCTGACACCATAGTTTTAAGAAGCCAATCGGAGAAAGCCTTCAGCCTTGGGCCAATGGAATAAATAGTTTTCTCATCAACATTATCAGTCTTCCCTGTAATTAACCAGAAACTAGTTTCAGCACTAACATTTTACAAGAAATGTATCAATGTCTAAATGGCCCTGCCGAATCTAATTTTCTGGCATCTTTGCAGATCAGTGGCCATCATCCAGTTAATATACATCACAAACCAACTTGACTATAAGGAAGGAAACAAATTCAATCCATATATTAAAATCAACATTCCCATCTTTCAATCTAACAAGTAAAAAGCCCTTTATATTTTACATAAGATGCCAAAAAACAGTGACAGACCCAATCCTACAGTGTTTGTAAACTTTTCATATCAATAATGATCATCAATATCTTCTCCATACATATAAGTATTTTAGCACTAGTCAATCACAAGAAAACAAAAAGAAAGACATAATCATGCACCCTAAGTTGTTAATTAAATAAAAGCTTGATGTATTTGCCATAAGCCCACTTCCTACACTGAGTACCAACAACCAAAACTTAAAGCAACCAGACTTTCGATTTTTGATAATAAAAAAGAAATTTTTTTTTTGAAACCATAAATCATAATTGCAAATACATAATTTTTTAGGTTCAAGGTACAAGTAGTACAAAAATCATAATTGCAAACAATAGCTACTGCTCAATGTCAAAATTCTAACTTGTATGAGTTTCAAACTATCATATAAAGAGAGAATGCTTATAATACATGCAATGAAGCATCCTTTAAATTTGATATATGGATCAACATGTGGCAGATTAATTTTTATTTTGGAGAACTTGTTCCATTTAAAGCTAAATCTTTAAGAAAGGGGAAAAAAGAAAGGAGGAGGAAACATACTTGGAGTAGAGTTACTAAACATTATTAGAAGACTTTTATCCCACAATACAAATAGCAAAAGTGTGTAACATATATTATGCATGCATAAGCCAAAGGGCCTTTTTTTTTGGTAAGTACACAAGGCAAAGATGAGAAGGGAAAATGAGAGAGTTGATTTAACTCATACCTGAGGGATCAATTATACTACAAGCATGCTTTTTCTTAAACTCAATGAGACTTTCTTCTTCAAAACGCTCACGACCCTCAAGAAGTATACCAAGATAGCCATATACATTACTCTGAATCTTCAATTTCATAGTTTCTCTCTCTTCCTCAGAAAAAGGGACAGCTTTGTAAAGAATTTTGGCCTGAAGATGCATTAAAAACCAACATCAGATAGTTGAAAAAACATGTATTACTAGGAGCATGACTTTTGCCAGCATTTATTAAATTCATAAGTATACACACCCAATGGATCTTTAGCCCACAACCTCACCCTCCACTATTTTGGGGGCTGTATCTTTTGAGTTTTGCACTTCAGCTCATTGGCAACTTATGTCAGCATTAGTTTCTTGATAGAATTAAAAGAAAGCGTAACCGTTTTATCAAGCTTATTCACCTTATTTGGCTTATGTATAACCTTTTAAAGCTTTATTTTTTCTAGATACAGCCGTACTTTTGCCCAATTTATTCTATAAGCTAAATAAGCCAATTAATATAAGCTCTCCACCTCTCCCAAACAAACTCTAGATCCCAAATGTTTGGGCCCAATAACATGAATCCTTTTACACCCTTTAGCTTAATTTATGGCCACATACTCTGTTCATCATTTTCAAGATTCAAGTCCACAAAGTAAGAAGTTAAGATTTATGTTGCTAGCTTATATATCACAAACCTCCTTTCTAGCCTTGGGATAATCCAACAAAAAAGAATTCTATCATCACACAAACGACAAAGTACTATGTGAATCACCCACTGTTGGGAGAGGGATAAGGGGATGTTTAAGCATTTTATTATTAATACATACCATCAAACTATATCATAATGGACACTTGCCTGGAAACAAGCATATGCAACCAAAATGGATAAAGCACCAAGCGCAAAAATTGGAATTCACAAAATTCTTATAGTAAAATAAAATAAAATAATCCAAACTCAAAATTCTTCATTATGCATGATTCTGATGAATGGAAATTATAAAACTTTTATTCTCTACGAGGAATTTTCTTTTTCTGATAAGTTCTCTACAATGAAATTTACTTATCAAAAAAAGAGTTTTCTTTTCTTTTGAAGCCAATTGTCATACATATTTTATGAAATATATAAGAATGGTAATCTCAAATTTGAAGCTATGCTTTTACCATACTAAATTACATAATAACTTTAAGCAAAAATCAATATCTGTTCTCCTAGATGCAGCAGGATGAAGAGGAATTTAAATACACCACTATGAGAGAGAGAGAGAGAGAGAGAGAATTTATGAACCGCATCTGCTTCTCAAAAAACTATACCTGATTATAATATAACATCTAGAGATAAGAAAAAAACAAAATTTTATAATTGCATAACTCTCAAATGTTTAGGGCCCCTAACCAAAAATCTCTTTCAGATCACTTCTATGTGATCATAATAATTAGTTTGATACATTTGAATCTATTTATCAAAAAAAAAAAAAATTTGGATGTTCTCCAATAGAAGGGTATACAAATGCCTGAGCTATATGGCATTTATATGGCCATAATTTGATAATCTTCACATGAATAAATAGTTATGACAATAAAGGTTTACTGAGAATATCACCTGTTTAAATATGGTACTTGTCCCAGATCCATTACAGCCAACTAAGAGAATCTTCTGAAGTGATCTCTGCTCAAGGTAGTCAGGGACATTTCTGCTAAGCGAACTGCTTAGTTGTTCTCCAGAAGAATTTGAAAATTTGGAAGGAACAGGCAATGACAGGAAAGCACAAACCAATTTCGTTCCAGCCTGAAAAGTAACATATAAGATTGCTTAATTAAGGCAAACATAAATTGGATAAAGTACACAGACAGAAATACAAATTCACACACAAACCATACCTTGCCCCATATATACCCTCTTGTATTCTTCTGTCCCTCTTCTTGATATGACCCATCATCATTCACCCAAAAGTGTGGGTTACCAGCACATTGAACTCCTGACAACTGCAATAATCAACAAATTTATCTTAAATATTCCTGCACGTCAATCAGTTCCAAAAAGATTTTAGAATGTCTAGAAACTTTGACCTGTAACATCCGAAGCTCTACTTTTGTAATCTCCCGACCATTTATAAAAACTTGTGTGTTCCCATTGCTAGCATTTCGCATTATAGGACCCCCAACATTCAGGTGGGGACTAATAATTTTGGAAGGCTTTTGTCCTTCCTGTTCAATTCATAACAATGACCAAGTTCAATAACAATGCAACAAATTGAAGTAACATAGAAAATGTGTATAGGACATCATATATTCACCTTTCCCCAAAGACCAGATACTTTATCATACCAATAGTTCCCTGGTTTGAGCTTCTTTGGTGGGTTTGGGCAGTTCTGCAATAAAACCAGCTCCTCATGAGAAAGAGGTTGTCCATTCACATAAATGTACTCCGGCGGTAGCTGATTTGCTTCACACAACTTCTCAGCCCTCATTATCTGTCGAACCTCTAAGTCATTATTAAGCAGCCGCTTAAGCATCCGAGAACACTTCCCCAAATTCTCTCGTTTCGACTCATCAATCGGGTGTCCAATGCAAGTAACACATTTCCTACCTTCTGGCATCGATCCCATTGCTCTAAGCACACAATTACTACAATACTTTGCATCACAAACAATGCAAACCTCCTTTTCTGTAAACCGGTTCCCCTTAAGGCATCGATAGCATGACCCTTTCTTCCCTTTGGCTTTTTGAGTCACACCACGTTTGACAGTCTTAATCTCATCAGCCTCATATTCATCTCGACTACACCCCTCAAGACCACCATCATCATCATCATCAGATTCAGGCTCAACGTCACGAAAAGTTACGACATTTTGTCTTTTAACATCACAATTCGACTCATTATTACAATCCGTAGCCTTAACGGTAGAAACCCGAGACGAAGGATAATCCGTACTCATCAATCCTGACTCATTCGACACCCAATCCTCCTCCAATTGATTCAAATCATTCGAAACCCTCAAAACACTAGAGCTCCCAATCGACTTATTATCAAAACTATCCGAAAACTCTATCGTGCTAGAGCTCCCAGCTCCTCCTAACAACTCATGGGAATCCTCATGACTAATACACGACGAGCCCAACATCCTCGAACTATTCGCTACATCGGACAATTCACCAGACCCAGTCGAAAACTCTAACTCTAACCCACCCGAGCTACCCAACTTATCTCTCTCCTCCTCAAACCCAATCACAGAAGTGGGAGACACAGTCGCTTCAAAACCTAGCTCAACTACCTCTTCAATTCCGTTGTTTCTATCGAAGGCAATCACCGAGGTCGGAGAAACCATAGACGCCTTGAGCTCCTTGGAGAAATTCTTGCCCCGAGGATCGGGAGCTAAGAGCGGTTGCACAACCGGCATCGACAGTTTATCGGACAAGGAGACCTGAGCAACCACCGCGGCCACCGGAATCCGCTCAACGTTAATCGGAACAGCCCGGGGAAGATCGTAGGTAACCGGCGGGCCATTGTATTCCACGGCGAACGAGTACTGGCCACCGTCATCGGCGTCCGAGGTTTCCGGCGGAGACATTATTGTAGCTGCTAGTACAAAACTATAATCTAACCCTAATTTCGAATAGAATCATCTAGAGCTAATTTCTAGAACTCTCTTAACCCTATAAGATATTTAAACTTTTAGCCGAAATTCGAATGCAAAGCAAAAAAATAAAAAATTTTGCTCAAATTGAAAAACAAAAAATTGTTTAGTTTAAGATAAGAAACTAACCCTAGTGCCTATATTTTGCTTTTGGTTTATTGTGAAAAACATAAACAGGGAAAACAGGTTTTGTGAATTGTTATGAGAAGTGTGGGAAATGGGAAAGGAATTGGTACAGTTTGCGTGGAAGTAAAGTGAAAATTTTGAGGGAAGGGATTTAAAAATTTTACATACCTTTGGAATTGTAAAGAGAAAGACAAATCCTTTGGGAAATCCAAAATCCGAAATCCAAAATGAGGGAATGGTGTGGTGCTGCGCTGTGATGTGTTTGTTTTTTTTTTTTTTTTTTTTTTTTTTTTTTTTTTTTTTTTGTTTCAATTTTTTCACTTTTGGGTCGTTGGATTGAAAGGTGATAAGTGGTGGGTCCTAGTATGTAGAAAAAACTAAAAAGTAATTAGGAATGGTGAGTCTGGTGGGTGAGTGTGTGGGGTCCAAGTGATAGAGACAGTTAATGTTTTTTTTTTGACGTTGCTTATATTATCAGTATCACACGGATTTGTGGGCTATCTATATAAAGGACTAAAGGACCACGTGGACAATGTTGATGTTGCAAATGGTCCATTAGTTATGGTCTGGCTGCTGCTGCTGACTGTTGCGTTTCGATAGAGTTTTTTGATTTTTTTTTCCCTGTATTTGGAATCCGATTCCACGGGTTTTTTTTTTTTTTTCTTCTTTTTTATGATTGGTCAGGAATTAGGATCCTATCATGTACTTTGTCGCGTAAAAAGATTTTCACAATGACAAGTCGCTTGCCAGTTTGCTAATGAAATGGACGTTGCGTCCGAAGATACTGTTTATAATTTAACTAGAAAGTAAAAAAGCTCTTAATCACGAATTTTAACAAGTTTATTGTTAAAGTGTTATATCTTTTGCTTTATTCGTTTCTTTTATGTGACCAAAGAGTACAAATTTCCGCATTGAATTTAAAATGATAGTGATTTATATGTAGTTTATAGTCTCTTTTACTCGCATGGGTGGGCATTAATTGACCCGAAATAACGTTGGGTTGTTATCCAAAGGCCCAATCAAATCTTTAACACTAAGGACATATTTAATAGATTGTAATAGACATTGTAATATAATAGATATTCCTATAACATAATTATTCGATTGTTTGGTTATATTTTTATAACAATGAATAATTATTCCTTATGAATAGCTATTCTTCAAAATGAGGAATAACTATTCTTTATCAAAAATACTGAATATCTATTCATTCACCTTATCATTCACCTTATGTAATAACTTTTTAAATAAATTTCCTAAAAAGCCATTAGTTGCCACATCTTCAAAAGGAAAGAAATAAATTTTTCTTCTTGTTAATTATTAGCTCTATTTTGAACACCCTAAAATAAGTGTATTTTAGAAAATTTGACTTAAAAATAATTTAATTATACCTTTTTTTTATACTCTACTAAATTGTGGTTGCATATTCAGATTCTATTACTAAATAGTCACCAAACTAATGAACAGTAATATTTATCATTGTTATTAATACCGTTTCGGACCCCGTTTCGGTTTGTCCAGTGGAATGAAATATTTCGGTACTGGCCAATTTTGGCATACCGTTTCAGGGTGTTTCAGGGTTCTTAAAAAATAATTTATATATATTCTTGTTGAACATAAAATTGTCAATTCTAATAAATAAATAACTAAATATCAAATAATACAAATTATTTAGTCTTAACTCTTAAGTCCTAGACATCAATTTAACATCACACAATAAGAAGATTTACAAGACAATAACTAAATATCAAAAAATACAAGATTTACTCCTCTTCATCATCATCATCCATGAGAGAATGATCAAATTCATCATCAAAAGAACTCCCAAGAACTACCAACACCCATTGGACCTTTACTCTTTTTTTTCTTTTTCTTTTTTTTTTCTTTTTCTTTTTTTTTAATAATAGGCCAAATCCAGTACCGGCCAAAATTGGCCGGAATTGACCGGAATGGCCCGGAACGGCCCAAAATTTGACCTGAGGTGGAACGTGGGGTATTCCGGTACCCGTTTGCATACCGGTACAAAAAATTCCGGCCGTTCTGACCAGAACGGAACGGAATCAATAACAATGATATTTATTACATTCCAACTTAATGTATTCCTTATAATACTTATTCCTATTCTCATGTAATAATCATTATAGTGTACCAAACGTGCCCTAATAGTCATATTAAGGAAAATTCACCTGCCCACACTATTTTTCCCGATGAGAAAGTCATGTAGAGGAAAATTAGTTATAGTTGTTCGGCCGAAGAGATGCCTCGGGGAAGTCCCCCATCTAAGCATAGGCCTCAATGCATGAAATTAATTTGGAGAAAATTGCCACAATTATAGTGTCGAGGACTCGAGGGTCCACATCCTAATTATGGATTTAATATGACAAAATAGTAAACTAGACACAAACTTCCATTATGATTCTGAAAGGTGGTAGGATTGCCACAGTTATAGTGTCGAGGACTCGAGGGTCCACATCCTAATTATGGATTTAATATGACAAAATGGTAAACTAGACACAAACTTCCATTATGATTCTGAAAGGTGGTAGGATCCATGTAAAAGTGAAAGTTTCTTATCATTACAAACTAACTGATCTCATAAATATAAATAGGGCAAGATCCAAAAGAAGGGGGGTGGGGACATTGTTTGAGAGGAGATCACAAGAGAGCTAGAGAGAGGGATCAGAGAAATAGAAAAGCATCCTCCATTGTTGCATGTATATCTGGTAGCAAGAAAACCACCTCGAGTAGCCTGGTAACTGAGTTTTTTGGGCTTTAGGTTAGCTCCACCATTCGTCTTACAGGTCTTTTCCTTTTTGAACCTTCCATTGTGAGCTATTCCCTTGTTCTTACACACAAATTAGTTGTGGCTTCTGTCTAAATCAAGTTAAACGGATTCTATCCTCCACACCTATGTTTTATAAATTATCAAGATACCAACAATTTGATTTTTTTTTTTTCTTCAAAATACGTTTATATAAAACCAAAAGAAAATACTTAAATAACTATTAATCAATTTTCAAACAAAAATTTACAGTTTAGTAACAGGGAATATAGACAAAGACATGAAAGTATTAATTTAGGACTCATCTTGATCATACTATTGTTAAATATTATTTAGGATCTTGTAGGGTCAGTTTTTGCGGCCCAAGCCCAAGGAGGTATGGATTTGGAACCCTCTGAGCCCAAAACAATAAATTTTGTAGAGAGTGGGCGAAAGGGCTAGGCAAATAATGAAAATTACAGTATTAAACAGCAACACCAATGAGAGAAGTTGAATTAATGTGCTCTCGGACTAATGAGTACTCTGTCCGAAGAGAAGTTGTTCATTGATAATCAAGGGTTACAATTGCTGGAGCTACAACCATCTAAGGTACCCTTTCTCTCTCCTCTTTTTCGATCCCCCTCTATCAGAGGTACCCTTCCCTTATATAGCATTGCCTTCTTACATCTCCTCCGTCCATTTGTTCGTCATCCAGGCACCCACTTGAGTACATGTCCCATCACCCCACTTCATAAAATTGTCAATTCTAATAAATAAATAACTAAATATCAAATAATACAAATCATTTAGTCTTAACTCTTAAGTCTTAAATATCAATATAACATCAATTTAACATCACACAATAAGAAGATTTACAAGACAATAACTAAATATCAAAAAATACAAGATTTACTCATCCTCATCATCATCATCCATGAGAGAAGGATCAAATTCATCATCAAAAGAACTCCCAAGAACTACCAGCACCCATTGGACCTTTACTATTTTTTTTCTTTTTCTTTTTTCTTTTTTTTTTAATAATAGGCCAAATCCAGTACCGGCCAAAATTGGCCGGAATTGACCGGAATGGCTCGGAACGGCCCAGAATTTAACCCGAGGTGAAACGTGGGGTATTCCAGTACCGGTTTGCATACCGGTACGAAAAATTCCAGCCGTTCCGACCAGAACGGAACGGAATCAATAACAGTGATATTTATTACATTCCAACTTAATATATTCCTTATAATACTTATTCCTATTCTCATGTAATAATTATTATAGTGTATCAAACGTACCCTAATAGTCATATTAAGGAAAATTCACCTGCCCACACTATTTTTCCCAATGAGAAAGTCGTGTAGAGGAAAATTAGTTATAGTTGTTCGGCCGAAGAGATGCCTTGGGGAAGTCCCCCATCTAAGCATAGGCCTCAATGCATGAAATTAATTTGGAGAAAATTGCCACAATTATAGTGTCGAGGACTCGAGGGTCCACATCCTAATTATGGATTTAATATGACAAAATAGTAAACTAGACACAAACTTCCATTATGATTCTGAAAGGTGGTAGGATTGCCACAGTTATAGTGTCGAGGACTCGAGGGTCCACATCCTAATTATGGATTTAATATGACAAAATAGTAAACGAGACACAAACTTCCATTATGATTCTGAAAGGTGGTAGGATCCATGTAAAAGTGAAAGTTTCTTATCATTACAAACTAACTGATCTCATAAATATAAGTAGGGCAAGATCCAAAAGAAGGGGGGTGGGGACATTGTTTGAGGGGAGATCACAAGAGAGCTAGAGAGAGGGATCAGAGAAATAGAAAATCATCCTCCATTGTTGCATGTATATCTGGTAGCAAGAAAACCACCTCGAGTAGCCTGGTAACTGAGTTTTTTGGGCTTTAGGTTAGCTCCACCATTCGTCTTACAGGTCTTTTCCTTTTTGAACCTTCCATTGTGAGCTATTCTCTTGTTCTTACACACAAATTAGTTGTGGCTTCTATCTAAATCAAGTTAAACGGATTCTATCCTCCACACCTATGTTTTATAAATTATCAAGATACCAACAATTTGATTTTTTTTTCTTCAAAATATGTTTATATAAAACCAAAAGAAAATACTTAAATAACTATTAATCAATTTTCAAACAAAAATTTACAGTTTAGTAACAGGGAATATAGACAAAGACATGAAAGTATTAATTTAGGACTCATCTTGATCATACTATTGTTAAATATTATATAGGGTCTAATTCTACTTACCTAAATAATTCATCTTTTGCTAAGTAAATAGCCGGGGAAAGGGGAGTAGGGTTCGAACTCACATATTGAGCCACAAACGGAGCCAATATTAGTGGACTTTCACTCAAATCCCTAAAACAAGTTTTTTATTGCTTGATTTATAATAATGTTTTCAAAGATTTTTAATTAAATTCAAACACAGTTTTATATAATATATTTTTTTTTTGTACTTTTTTTAACCTCTTCGGATCCGAGGACGCATGACTACTCGGACATATGAGTATCTCCTCGGATGGTATACGTGCTCATCCCCAGGCGTCCCCCATTGGCGTGGGCTTCCGACTGAAGGCCTTATCTCATCGGATGAAGAGTGTTCCTCATTCAGGGCCTCGGGCCCAATAAGTTGGGCTGGGTTTTTCTCCCCCCACAGATCTAATTCTACTTACCTAAATAATTCATCTTTTGCTAAGTAAATAGCCGGGGAAAGGGGAGTAAGGTTCGAACTCACATATTGAGCCACAAACGGAGCCAATATTAGTGGACTTTCACTCAAATCCCTAAAACAAGTTTTTTATTGCTTGATTTATAATAATGTTTTCAAAGATTTTTAATTAAATTCAAACACAGTTTTATATAATATATTTTGTATTGTACTTTTTTTTTTTTTTGATAACCATATATTTTGTTTTGTGTTGTATTGTATATTTGTATTGGTCAATAGAGATGACCCCTCTTTTCTTTTTTTTTTTCTTTAGTAGAGTGATGTTACCTACACCGAAAAAAAAAAAGCATCAAATCTTTCACTCCCTCACAAGCATTCACCTCATCTAGCCCCATTGCAACACACTTGTGAGAGGGATTGAAAAATTTTGGAGCAATTTTTTGGTAGCTGTAGCATACTAGCATTTCAGTTTTCCTTGTGTTGCTGATTTGGTAAGAATTGAACCAATTACACTTACATATGCATCCTCTGATCTGTATTGTGGAAGTTTTCATGGAAAAAAAAAGGTGCTGATTTTTTATTTGGCAAGGTAAATGTTAAATTATGTTTCAACACCAAAACTAAACATTGTGGGCTCCCAAAAAAAACAATGCGTGTGTTTAAACACTAAAAACTGTAGGCTAAAAAAAAAAACAACGCGTTTAGTAAGGGTGTTTTTTACTGGAGGGCTTGAGTTACGTTACTCATTTTAGGTGTTTAATTACTGAATTTAGAAAACTCCTCTTACTATTTTTCAATTTTTAAACAACGTTGCTCAATGACACTTTTGTAAATATGTTGAAAATCACGGGCCACTTGATTATACAACACATAAACTAACTTCTCTCTCTCCTCAAATAAAAAAATATTAACTTGTCAATTTAAAAAAAAAAAAAAAAAAACACACATACACACACACATACATACCAAATACACAATTATATTTTTTTTACACACTGAAACATGTTATTTGAAATATACCAAACACATTTTTTTGCTTTATGAATACTGTAAATACGTGTTTTTACAACACTTTCTAAACCATAATTTTCACATCATTTTAAATAACGATACTAGAAATCTCCAACTAAACAAACCCTAAGCTTGCGAGCACATAGCTAATGGTAGTTTTCATAAAAAAAAAAAATGCGCTGATTTTTTATTTGGCAAGGTAAATGTTAAATTATGTTTCAACGTCAAAATCATAGCTTCTCTCATTTTATCATAAAACGTCGCACTATGACTAGAGGAATTTGGAAGAGCTGCAGCCACCATGAAATAACTCGAACCCTTTTTACTAAACTTGAGAGAAATGAAGAATAAACAAGTACACACATTTCTGGCAAACATTTTCTCTGTGAATTTTCCTTTTAGTTTTGCGGAAGACTAGAAAACCAAGATTTGTTTGGTCCCCTTTTTTTTCTAGCCAAGTATGCATTTGTCTACATAATGCATTTGTCTATATATATATATATATATTTTTTTTTTTTTTTTTTGAGAAATAATGCATTTGTCTATATAATTGCATGCTCTGCGGCTATCATTGGATGTTGATATGACAACAGGCCATAGAAAATCCCTGCCAAACACGGATGGTTCATTCTATCCATAATGCTTAATAAATAGTGCCATGTATTCTTCTTTTTCTAAGGGCTATATATCTCCACAATATTTTCACAATAAATTATAAGTGTTAAGTTGTTATTGATTTTAAATTTTTTTTTTTTTTTAGAAAGTTATTGATTCTAATTTGAGTCAACCACTTAAATTATATTTTTATCTACCAATAATAGCCATTAACAACTTACCACTTAAAATTTATTGTAAAAATATTGTAAAAATAGTAGTCCTCCTTAAAAAAATGGCAAAATATATATCAAGATCTAGAGAGGGTATTTGGTATCAAATGATACCATGTCAACGGTATCAAAATCCAATAAATGTGAGACATATAAAAAAAATAAAAAATAACTATCCTACTAACAAACGAAAAATATGTGTTAATGGGTAGTTATTTTTGTACACATGTCTCTTGTTTATTGGATTTTGATACGGATAACATGGTACCATTTGATATAAAATACTTTTCCAAGATCTGAGTGCAATTATTCTAACATGACAAAGACTAGACAAGATATGAATGAAGTTAACTGTGGGGTACAAGAATTTAAATAAAACACTTGCGCCACGTGTCATATCCATGGCCGAGGAGTCCATTGCCAAGTCGAGGAGTCCACAAGCTCGTACATTAAGGCCACGTTAGTGCCACATTGCCAGAGGAGGTCCTACTACTGAGAAAAAGTTTCGGAGAGGGGTTAGCTCTAACATGACTAAAGGGGTGGTGGCTACCTCCACATTTAATGCATTCCACCAAAACTCCTGGCTATATTTATGTGAAGTAGACCCTTGAACAGTACTACCTTGATCGCCGCAACTCACAAAGGGTTTGGGAAGGTGTCTGATGGGACAAGCACTCAAGTGGTGTACCGAACGATCAACAAATGGAAAGCTAGGATTGCCTGAAGGGAGCTATATAATGTAAGAGACCCTCCAAATGAAGGGGGGACACAGAATCAGTGGGGAGAAACACCATAGCATTAAGAATAGCAATTTTAATCAAATCTAAGAAAGAGATATTGGAGAACTACCCTCCTCAGACATTGCCAAGGAAGAATTTCTATACACCACATCTGTCTAGTCATTGTTTTTCCTTGTTCTCATATCCGCTTTAGCCCATTAGGGTCGTTGTCATTTTGTTGAAACCTAGCTTTTTAGCTTACTTTTTACAAATTTATTGTATTGGACTCTTTGAGCCTTAATCCACTCATCCTTCGGATGGGAGGACCAAAGTGCTGATTTTTTATTTGGCAAGGTAAATGTCAAATTATGTTTCAACATAATTTTATCATTTTATCATAAAACGTCACACTATGACTAGAGGAATATGGAAGAGCTGCAGCCACCATGAAATAACTCGAACCCTTTTTACTAAACTTGAGAGAAATGAAGAATAAACAAGTACACACATTTCTGGCAAACATTTTCTCTGTGAATTTTCTTTTTAGTTTTGCGGAAGACTAGAAAACCAAGATTTGTTTGGTCCCCTTTTTTTTATAGCCAAGTATGCATTTGTCTACATAATGCATTTGTCTACATAATTGCATGCTCTGCGGCTATCATTGGATGTTGATATGACACCAGGCATAGAAAATCCCTGCCAAACACGGATGTTCATTCTATCCATAATGCTTAATAAATAGTACCATGTATTCCTCTTTTTCTAAGCACCAGCAAAAAAAATATATATGTATATATATATATGTGTGTGTGTGTGTGTGTGAGAGAGAGACATGTCAAAAAAAAAAAAAAAAAAACCTATCCCACTAACAAATGAAAAACATGTGTTAATGGGTAGTTATTTTTACACACATGTCTTTTGTTTATTGGATTTTGATACAGATAACGTGGTACAATTTGATATAAAATATTTTTTTCCAAGATTTGAGTGCAATTATTCTAACATGACAGAGACTAGACAAGATATGAATGAAGTTAACCTTTGTCTATCCTAACTCCGAAGACTAAGAGACTATTTGGTTAGGGTGTTTGAACAACAGTTTTCGATATTTAAACACTGAAAACTGTGGGCTCCAAAAAGACAACGCGTGTTTTTAAATACTAAAAACTGTGGCTCCAAAAAAAACAACGCGTTTGGTAAGGGTGTTTTTTTTATTGAAGTGTTTGAGTTACATTGCTTATTTTAGGGTGTTTAAACACTGAATTTAGAAAATTCTTCTTACCAATTTTCGGTTTTTAAACAACGTTGCTCAATGACACTTTTGTAAATATGTTGAAAACCATGGAGCCCACTTGATTAGACAACACATAAATTGACTTCTCTCTCCCCTTAAATTAAAAAAAATAATAATAATTTGTATTGTGGTTCAATTTAAAAAAAAAAAAAACACACACACACACACACCAAACACACAATTATGTCTTTTCACACACTAAAACATGTTATTTGAAACATTGTACTAAACACATTTTATGTTTTATGAATACTGTAAATATGTGTTTTTACAACATTTTTTAAACCACAATTTTTACATTATTTTAAATAATGATACTAGAAATCTCCAACCGAACAAGCCCTAAGCTTGCAGGCACATAGCTTATGGAAGTTTTTGTTATATAAATATTAGTTCTTCATCATCTTCGTAAATGTCAGCAAATAGATTTGACTAGAGGTACCGGAGGTGTTTCCACCGAATGAGAGAGAAAAGGTACTGGACAGAGGTGCTGTGCTGCTAATGCCATCACGTACGTATCTTTCTTTCATTGGAAACTTTGAAGTAACTACAATAATAACCAATTAACCTTTAACCTTTTTATTCGAATTTAAAAGTTGCGTATAAACCATTAAACCCCCTAAACGGCTTGATTAATCAATAGATTCAATATTTGTTTCAGGCAGTTTTTTTGCAAGATGGAAATTCTACTCTAACCTAATCTAAGTGTATATGTGTGCGAAACTATTTCCTACAGACTTAAACCCCGATCCTTGCTCTCCACACCCCATAAGCATTTAATACTTGTAGAATGACCATCGCGCCGAGAGTGCGTGGTGGTGTTTCAGGGAGTTAATTAGTCAAGATTCAAATCACAATAGTTAATATGGATAAACACACTTACAAGTTACAACAAGAATCATAAACACACACACAGAGACACTAAAGCAGTGTTTGGATACAGCGTTTTACGCATTTCCAACATATGCGTTTTCTCTTCCTTTTTTTTTTTTTTTCAAGTCATGATTGTTGACTTTCCCATGAACAGTGCATACCAGTGGGTCCCGTGCACTGTTCACAGGACCCACAAACTTCACTTTTCAGCAATTTTTTCATTAAAAATAAGTCCCACGGTATTATTCATACATTTAAAAATTATTTTGTTACAGTGTTTTCAATTTTTAATTTTCATCTGAATCCAAACGGACCCTAAATTTAGCAACAATTTCCTTGGACTAAAATCATAGACTACCCTAAATTCTCTGATCTATAAACAAAATTATGCCTTCATATCTTAACTAGCACGTATTTTTTTACACCCCCCCCCCCCCCCCCAAAAAAAAGCTTTGAGAAAAAAAAAATGATGAATTAATGACTATGGATGAGAGAAAAAAAATGATAAATGCAAAAACCAAACAATTTGACACAGAAATAATACCTTTAGTTTCAAACTACTTAATAGCATGTTTCACTCAAGAAAACTACAAGAGAGAGTATAGTTTGTTTCCCGTTTTCTTAGCTATATAGTACCTAAACGTACATACATAGCTAGCCTCCATTTTTTTTTTTTTAATTTTTATAACTGAAATTAGTAAAATAACTAATGAAAATCAAATAAAAAGAAATGAAACTATATATTTTTCAATCTCAATGTTTAAGCATTTTATAGTCAAGAAAACATAATCATTAATAAGATTGATTTTAAACAATTATTTTATTTTAAAAAAAATTAATTCAGAAGACAAAGTGTGAAGGGATGGGGCACATTGACATACTAGTGGTTGATGTCTTCAATTCAATAATATCACTTAATTTAATGTATTTATTAACATTTTTTTTAAGAGGGGGCCGTTGGTGTGGTTAGTTGGTCATTTCCATTTTTAAGTCATCTTGGATTAACATAAGTCTTTTAAATTATAAATAAAATAAAAATAAAAATAAAAAGAGGGATTACCATAAGTCTTGAGCGGGGTTAGGTGTAATTTTCGGAAGTCTAAAATTTAAAATTCAAAGACATATTCTATGTTTTTTTTTTTTTTTTAAATATAATTACTATTTAAAACATTTATACTATAGGGAAAAACAAATTAGGGCCAAGAACATGGCCCCCGGTCTAAATATGGGTACGTCCTTGACATATACAAAGACAACATAAGATCATGAAGTGAATGCCCTTAAAAGGTAAAAACACTCTGGAGGCAAGCCATAATCAATAAATCCATTATAGAAAATTGTTGTGATATAAATTTTACTCACAAGACTTCTATATAGGGATGGCAATGGGGCGGGGTAACATTATGGACAATACCATATAATGTTACCTGTTCACATTATAGAAAATTGTTGTAGATGGGTAACATTATTTAGTATTGTCCATATTTGTAATTCAGTAGAGATGAAGCCATTCACAAACCAATTGGGACCATAGGCACCACCCAACTTTCAAAAATAAGTTTAAAATTATTAAGATTTTAAAATTTGGAGGATATTGATTTTCTCACACATGTTATTGTATCATATGTACAAATGACATATTTCACGTTTTAAATGTAAATATCAATAAAATAAAAAATGAATATTACATGTGAAATTATAAATATTAGTTGTGATGAAGCGTGAATTCATCAGTCGATATATGTAGACAAAAATGATCTCCGGCCTCCTGCAAGTATGTATCCTCGAGTGTGGTCACCGGTGTGGTATCTGCCACAACATCTCTGATGCCAAAGTCAGTATCAGAAGTTATTTAAGAATGAGCAATATAGTGTATCATAGAAATCTCACAGTATCTATCTCAATGTGTACGTACCTTCTTCTTGGCCATGTGGGGGCTTTATATATGTTGTTGTAGCCTCTAGCCGTTGGGCAATTATGGTGGTTCTTAACACCCCTCTGAATAACGTTTTCTGGCCTCATCATGTTGCTTTAATTCTATCCCAACGGTCTGTACAACTGGTTTTGTAACCGTCTAGGGTGTTTATTGGCGGCATTGAATGAGGCGTTCTACCTCGTCAGTGAACTGGGAACTCGTCAATGTAGATCTATCTCGTCGGCCCAGTTTATCTCGTCTATGCTTGATTTCGTCAGTCCCATCAGTTGCCCCCGGATTCCGTGGTCGTCATAACATGTCGTGTTGACCAGGGAAGGTGAAAAGTTTTGGAATTGTAAGCGGTTGTGTTCTTGAGCCGTATTAAATGCGTTGCAGCAGTGCCTTTTGGGTTATGGCCTACGTGGCATATTTTGATTGGGGGAGTTAATGCTCCATATGATGGGTCTTATTGATTTTCCCGCTGGTTTTTTAGCTTCCCAATCCTTGGTTTTAAAACCTCCCCTCTTCTTACTTTTCCCTTCTTACTTTTTTAAAAAAATCCTTCAATCATTGCTCTGACCCTCTTCTTCTTCACCCTTTCTTTCTGCAATTTCCCTTCCGACTGGTGTGCAGTGCGGCAACTTTCCTTATTCAAGGTAATTTCTTCCTTTTGCTTCCTTTTATTTTGCTTATACACATTGTAGCAATTTTCTGATCTTCCATTTCTTCTTTCCTTGCTGTTTTTCTTTCTTTTGTTTGGCTTCCTTCTGGCCTTGGGGTATCCAGATTTTCCTTACTTTTTGTGTTTTCTAGTTTTCTATGTTCAATAGTTCTGAGGTTAGATTAGACTACCCTTCGATTTCATTTCTTTTTGCTCGATTAGGGGGGGCGTTAGGAAATTTTCCATATCTTGAAAATTTCTTTCACGAGGGTAGCAGTTTGGCTGTTGTAGTGGCTGATTTATTGCCTCTACTGCGTCAATCAGTTGATTGGTTTGAGAATTTAGTGAAGGAGGGTAGGACGATGTCAGAAATCAGGTCTAGTGAGCTCGAGACTGGGTTATCGTCTAGCGGTAACCCAGTGGAAGAGGATACAGTCTTTTCCAATCCCCGTGAGGTTAGGGCTTTTTATGCCCTGGAGGAGGAGTGTGGGTTGCACACGGATACCTTGGGTAGATTTAGGGATAGATTTCAATTCCCAGATCGGGTTAGGGTTCGTCTGCCTGGTGAGGGGGATCAGGCCTGTCACTTCTTTCCCGGGGAAGTATGTTTCTATGAATCTGCCTTCGTCTGTGGATTGAGGTTTCCAGTCCATCCTTTCCTTATGGAGCTTTTGGACCGTTTTGGTATCGCTCCCGGGCAGCTCATGCCCAACTCGTGGAGGATTCTGGTGAGTTGTATGGGGATTTGGTTGGCTACTAATGACGGGGACATGCTCAGAGTTGACGAGCTTATTTACCTTTACCGTCTGAAAGCATCTAAAGAGCATAGGTACTACGAACTGGTGCCCTGGGAAAGAAGGACTAGGATCGTCAAGGGTTTGCCGTCCTCTTTCAGGTATTGGAAGTCCAGGTTCTTCTTTGTGTCTGGGGACGATTTTGAGACACCCTCGGGCGAGTTGTGGGGTGATCTCCCAAGGTTACGTCGTCGGTGGGAAACCCCGACTTTAGGTGTGTCGATATTTCTTCTTTGTCTCTAAAATTCTGTTGTGCTTACAACTATGGCTGCTAAACTCTTCTTCTTCTTCTCTTTTTTTTTTTTTTTTAGTCAAGAGACGACCAAAGCTTAAGAATAGGTACAGAGAGCGGGTGCAGAAGGCTATTGAGTACGCGCAAACAATCGAGAGTTGGGACGATCTCATTGATCCCAGGACTCTTTCGTTTTACTGCCTCGGGCCTGAACCTTCTGCCTTCGTCTTGCGGAATCTTGATATAGAAGGAAAAAAAAGTAAGTTCCAACTTCGTCAATATCAGTCTCTTTCTTCTTTCTTTTTTTTCTTTTTATTTTTTTCTTTTTTTTTTATTTATATTTGCGACTAATGTTCTTCTATTGACAAAAATGACGTCAAAATTTAATAAAGATATGTATGTGAAAATGAGGGCAAAGAAGGACGAGCCCTTGTCAAACATTGGGAGAAAGACTGTGCGCATGACCGGGAGGGGTCCATCTGCCACCCCGCCAACCTCCGTCACTCCCCTTGTCTCCGGTACTAAGACAATGAGGACTGCTTCTCCGTCTACTTCGGTGGACGAGCTCCCTACGCCCGTCTCTAAGAGGCCACACCTGACGGAGAAGGAAAAGGAGAAAGGGGATTCTCGTCACTCTACAATCTGGGGGGATGAGAGGCTGGCAGTTGAAAGGGCCCACAGCATCGTGACGGCTGACGATCTGAAAGCTCTTTCTGGGGTCCCTTTTAATACTGTTGCTGGTGGCCATGTGCACAAGCTTGTCCAGGTGAAGTGTTTTTACTTCTTTCATGAGCAATCCTCCCTCCCTTTTCTTTTTTTTTTTCTTTTTTTTTACTGATGACTTGGTACTTCTTTTTAGGCTCTGGGAGAAGGTTTGCATATCACTTCTGAGTATCTTACTCAAGAGGCTAAGCTGGCATCTCTTTCGTCAAGGGTGTAAGCTTTGGAGGGTGAAAACTCAAAGCTGAAGAAGAACCTCATCGACTCAATGGACAAAGCCACTTCTTTGAAGGAGAAGGTCAAGGTTCTGGGTGACAACTTTAGGGTGGAGCGTCAGCTGAACTTGGAGAAGGACGAGCAGCTTCAAAATGCCAGGGAATCGCTGAGGACAATCGCGGTTAGGTCTGTTGAGACTTTCCAAACCACTGACGAGTATAATACAGTGATCTTTAGTAGGTACTTTAAAGGCTTTAAGCTCCTTCGAAGGTACATGGTCAAGCATCCGACTGGAGTTGATATCGAAAACCTGGACTTGGAAGAAGTGGACAAAGAGATGGCCGTTGATGAAGCTGCTCAGTCTGTGGTCCTGCTGGTGATGGTCCAGAGAATGCTCCTGTTGACGATGCTACTGCTGTTGACACCCCTCCAGCTTCTGAAGCTTGAACCTGCTACTTATGTTTTAACAGAAATATTTATTTTGTTTGTTGATCAGTGCCCGTCGTGGCCTTTTTTGTAAATCTATTTTTGAAACATCTTTTTCTTTTATTTTGGGAACACTGTTTTAGCCCAGCGTTTATGGGTTTGTAAAAACAATGGTAATTTGCTTGTTTGCTCTTGGTTTTAACTTACTTCTTGTATTTATCTACGTTTGTAAGTTGCATGCTTTTAACTGCTCATGTGATGTGCTTGGTGAAGCTCTTGCATCTCCTTCTTTCCACTAGCATCTTTCGTTTCTATGAGATACACCCTTTTTGGAATGGTATGCGTTAGTAGCTCATATTCGTCATGGCGTGATTCTGCTACTTAGCCCTTTTCACGGATTTTGTGATCGTCAATAGCATATATCCGTCAGAGCGGAATCTTCCTACTTAGCTTTTTTTTTTTTTTTGGCCTTTTATGACTTACGCCTTCTTCCAAGGATCTTGTCATCATCAGTAGCTTATATCCGTCAAAGCGGAATCTGGCTACTTGGTCATTTTTTACTCTTTTTAACTTACACCTTTTTTCAAGGATCTTGTCATTGTCAGTAGTTTACATCTATCAGAGCGAAATCTTACTACTTAGTCATTTTTTACTCTTTATGACTTACACCTTTTTTCAAGGATCTTGTCATTGTCAGTAGCTTACATCCGTCAGAGCGGAATCTTACTACTTAGTCATTTTTGACTCTTTATGACTTACACCTTTTTTCAAGAATCTTGTCATTGTTAGCAGCTTACATCCATCAGAGCGGAATCTTGCTACTTAGTCATTTTTTACTCTTTATGACTTTTGATCGTATACACCTGCTTGTAGAGAAACATTAGCTGAATAACTTATTTATTAATTCCAATAATGAATAATGAATACATTTCACAATTGTGTTTATTGATGGTATTTCTTCAAGTGTTCTATGTTCCACGGCCTAAGGAGTCTTTACCCATCTATGGTTTCCAGGTAATAGCTGCCCTTCCTAGAGTAATGGATGACCTGGTAGGATCCTTCCCACGTGGGGCCGAGTTTCCCTTAAGTGGAATCCCTGGTAGCCAGGGTTACTTTACGAAGGACGAGGTCACCGATATCAAGTTGTCTGAGCTTTACTCTCTTGTTATAGTAGTCAGTCATCTTTTGCTGATATTCCACCATTCTGCTACAAGCTTTATCTCTTACTTCGTCTAGGAAATCCAGGTTGAGTCGCAAATGATCGTCATTGACTTCTTCGATGAATGCCTCCTGCCTGATGCTGGTTATTCCCACCTCAACCGGGATCACTGCTTCAGTGCCGTAGGTGAGTTTGAAGGGCCTCTCTCCTGTTGGTGTTCTCGCTATTGTCCTGTAGGCCCACAATACATTGGGCAATTCTTCTAGCCAGACACCTTTCGCATCGTCCAGCTTCGTTTTGATAATCTTAAGCAACGTTCAATTTGTCACCTCCATCTGTCTATTCGCTTGTGGATGACCTGGGGACGAGAATTGATTCTTGATGCCTAGGCCTGAGCAAAATTCCCTAAAGCCTTGGCTGTCGAATTGTCGTCCATTGTCTGATATGATCATCCTTGGAATCCCGAACCTGCAAATGATGTTCTTCCATACAAAGCTCTGGATTATGGCTTCGATTATGGTTGCTAACGCCTCTACTTCAATCCATTTTGTAAAATAATCAATAGCAACTAGTAAGAATTTTACCTGACCTTTGCCTTGGGGCAGCGGGCCGACAATGTTGATTCCCCACTGTGCAAATGGCCATGGGGATGAAATCGTCGTCAATTTTTCTGCTAGAAGTTGCTGAACATTTCTAAACCGTTAGCACTTGTCACATCTCTTGACGAACTCTGCTGCGTCCACTTGCATAGTGGGCCAGAAATAGCCTGTTCGAATTATTTTTCCTGCCAGGGATCTGGGGCCAGCGTGATCCCTGCAAACACCTTCGTGGATTTCGTTTAGGATGTACGTTGCTTCTTTCTCGTCGACACATCTTAGGTAAGGCATGGAAAAGCCTCTTTTGTATAGGGCGTCATTGAGGATTATGAATGTGGCTGCCCTCTTTTTGATCTTCCTGGCTTCTTCTTTGTTCTGTGAGAGGTGCCTGTCCTAAAGGAAGGATACAATGGGTGTCATCCAGCTGTTTACGCTCTGGATTGCAAATGTTGGAACCTCTTCGATGCTGGGGTTTTTCTAAACTTCCATCATCAGGCCTTCTTCCACCGCTCCTTAATCTGACGAGGCTATCTTTGAGACTTCGTCTGCCATCGCATTCTGGCTTCTGGGAATCTACACGAACTCCACCTTTTCGAACTCTTGAGCTAGATTCTTCATCAGTTTGAGGTACCTCTACATTCTTTCTTCTTTTACTTTGTATTCTCCCCTGGCTTGCCCAATTACTAGCTTCGAATCACTCTGGATCACCAGATTCTTAATTCCAAACTCTCTTCCAAGCCTTAACCCCGTCAGAATCCCTTCATATTCGGCCTTGTTATTAGTCGCTGGGAATTTCAACTGAACTCCATATTTTAGCTTTTCTCCGTCGGAGGTAATTATGACTACCCCTACTCCTCCTCTCTTATGGGCTGACGAGCCATCGGTCTGTATTGTCCATTGCTTGTGTTCGATGGTGAAGTCATCCTCGTCCAGGTGGGTAAATTTCGCGATGAAGTCTACTAAGGCTTGTGCTTTTATGGCCATCCTGGGGTGGTATTCAATATCAAATTGACTGAGCTCAATCGCTCACTGGACCATTCTCCCTACCGCCTCGAGCTTGCTCATGGACTTCTTGATTGGTTGGTCCGTTATTACTAGGATAGGATGCGCTTGGAAGTACTGCCTGAGTTTTCGTGAAGCTACTATCAGCGTGAACGTGATCTTCTCGATCTGAGGATACCTGGACTCAGCTCCCTGGAAGGCTTGGCTGATGTAATAGACGCGGAGTTGCTTCCCGTCTTCTTCTCGGATCAAGGCTCCACTGACGGCCGTATCTGACACTGCTAGGTACAAGTACAAGTTCTCACCTTCTTTTGACGGGCTTAGAAGGGGTGGATTGCTTAAGTAACGTTTGAGTTCCTAGAATGCAGCCTTACACTCGTCAGTCCAGGCGAAAGCCTGTCTCAATGTCTTGAAGAAGGGTAGGCATTTGTCCGTCGCTCTAGAGACAAACCTATTGAGGGCTGCAATCCTTCCTGTCAGCTTCTGGACATCCTTGACGGTCTTGGGCGAGGCCATATTGATTATGGCTTGCACCTTCTCTGGATTAGCCTTAATTCCCCTCTGGGACATCATAAATCCCAGGAATTTCCCTGAGACTACGCCAAAGACACATATACTGGGGTTCAGCTTCATATGATATTGCTTGAGGGTAGCAAATGTCTCTTTGAGGTCATCCAGATGGGTGAGTTCCTCTTTACTCTTGACGAGCATGTCGTCCATGTACACTTCCATATTCCTGCCTATCTACTTGCTAAACATTCTGTTTACCAATCTCTGATAAATGGCACCTGCATTCTTCAGTCCAAAGGGCATTACCTTATAGCAATAGAACTCTTAGCTGGTGATGAAGGCTGTTTTCTCCTGATCCTTTTCTGCCATTTTTATCTGGTTGTATCCAGAGAAACCGTCCATGAACGTCAGAAGCTTGTGCCCAGCTGTGGAATCTACCAACTGGTCTATTCTCGGGAGAGGGAAGCTGTCCTTCGGGCATGCTTTGTTTAGGTTTGCGAAGTCTACGTACATTCTCCATTTCCCTTTTGTTTTCTTCACCAGGACGATGTTTGCGAGCCAATTTGGATAATGTACTTCGCGGATGAAGCCTGCAGCCAAGAGCTTGTTAACTTCTTCAGTAACCGCTTGATCTCTTTCGGGTGCAAAAACTCTTCATCTTTGTTTGACAGGCTTCCTTTCTGGGTCTACATTCAGCCTGTGTTGGATGACTTCTGGAGGTATGCCTGGCATGTCATCGTGGTTCCAAGCAAAGACGTCTAGGTTTTCTTTAAGAAATTGAACCAGCTTTGTTCTCATCTCAGGACTTAGAGTCGTCCCTATCCTGGTCGTCTTATTTGGTTCTTCGTCGAATAATTCTACTGTCTCCAAGGCCTCCATCTTTTCTTTCTCCTTTTCTTCGATCGTCCATGTATGGTTCTCCTTTGCGCCCACGACGGCCTGGTAACACTCCCGAGCTAAAACTTGATCCTTTGACTTCTCCTACCCCATTCTCCGTTGGAAATTTTATCTTCAAGCAGTAGGTTAACGTGGATGATTTCCACTTGTTGAGCGCTGGTCTTCCAATGATTACATTGTAGGTCGAGGGACAATCTACCACCAAGAAGTCTAGATCATAGGTCAACTGTTTCGGGTAGGTTCCCATTATCACCGTCAACATCACTATGCCCTTGGGGTATACCCTGTCTCCACTGAAACTGACAAGGGGGGAGTCAAATGGACGTAATCTTTTTGGATCCAATTTCAACTGTTGGAATGCAGGGAAGTAAATGATGTCAGCGGAGCTTCTATTGTCCACGAGGATCCTCTTTGTGTTGAACCCTTCTATTGTAAGTGCTATGACCAGGGGGTCACTGTGAGGTTGTTTCACTCCCCTAGCATCTCCTTCATTGAAAATCATGTCCTAATCGGTTCGTCTTTGTTTCAACGAGGGTGTCATGTAAACGCTGTTCACCTGTCATTGATATGCTTTCTTAAGGGACTTGAATGACCCACCTGTCATGGGCCCTCCTACGATCGTCTGTATTTCCCCTATCACATTTTGAGGAGGCTGGTACTGACGGTTATTGCCCCTGGATGTGGACTCGTGCTGACCCTTGTTTCCATCTTGGAATCTATTGTATTCCCCTTTCTTCACAAACTTCTGTAGCTTTCATTTCTGTATCAACTCCTCTATCTGTTCTTTGAGATCTCGACAATCTTTAGTGTAATGGCCGTGGCCCTTGTGAAATCGGCAGTACTTATTCTTATCGTGGACGTTAGGGGATGAGTGCAATGGTCGCGGCCACTTAAGGTAATGCTCGTCCTTAATCTGCGTTAAGATTTTATCGACTGGCATAATAAGAGGGGTGAATTTTACCGCTTGTGGTCCCTTGTCATCCTTCCTCCTAACTCCGTCATTGGTCCGACGATTTGGGCGCTCCCGCTTTTGCCCTCTATGATCATCATCTTTCTTTTCTTTGTCCCCTAGTCTCCCTCCATCCTTAATGGCCGCTAATGTGTCTTCAGCGTTTATGTACTTCTGTGCTTTCAGGAGCATTTCAGCCATCATTTTTGGGGGATTCTTTGCGAGTGACGAAATGAGCTCTCTGGATCTCAATCCTGCCTTGAAGGTCGTCAGTTGCATCTTATCGTTTGCTTCGTCGACCTCTAGTGTTTCGCGAGTAAAGCGTTTCACGTACAACCTCAGAGTTTCCTTTTCTCCCTGCCTGATGGTAAGTAAATGATCCGCGGTTCTCTTAGGACGCTGTCCTCCAATGAAGTGATGCAAAAAGGCGTTGCTCAACTGCTCGAAATTGTCAATAGACGATGTTGGCAGCTTTGTGAACCATTCCCTTGCGACTCCTTTGAGAGTGGTTGGGAAGGAGCGACATAGTATTTCGTTTGGGGGCTGCTAGAGCCCTAGGGTCGTCTTAAAGGTGTTCAGATGATCCTGAGGGTCCTTTAGCCCATCGAATGGTTCAAGCTGGGGCAACTGAAATTTTGATGGTACTAGACACTCAAGGACCGCTAGGGTGAATGACGAATCTGTTGCCCTAACCATTCGATCTACACTTCGATCTGTTTTCTCCTTGATGGCGTTTCTAAGTTCGTCCATCTCCCTCCTCATCTCTTGGAGAAGGTCTGAGTTATGCTCGGTTGGAGTAGCGGGCCTTTGATGGTCACTTCTTCTGTGGCTATCTCCCTCGTCATCTCGGTTCCTTTTATATCGATTCTCTTCTTGTTGAAGCTGTAGCTTTAGCTCCTGATTTTGCCTGGTCAGTTCTTCAACGGTGGCTGCGAGGGCTTGAACTTGTTGAGCTAAGGCTGCAGAACCTGGATTAGACTCCATGTGAAACTATTCTTCTGGATTGAACACGAAAATGTCCTTCCCTACAGACGGCGCCAAACTGATGAAGCGTGAATTCGTTAGTCGATGTATGTAGACAAAAATGATCTCCGGCCTCCTGCAAGTATGTATCCTCGAGTGTGGTCACCAGTGTGGTGTCTGCCACAATGTCTCCGATGCCAAAGTCAGTATCGAAAAGTATTTAAGAATGAGCAATATAGTGTATCAGAGAAATCTCACAGTATCTATCTCAATGTGTACGTACCTTCTTCTTAGCCATGTGGGGGCTTTATATATGTTGTTGTAGCCTCTAGCCGTTGGGCAATTATGGTGGTTCTTAACACCCCTATGAGTAACGTTTTCTGGCCTCATCATGTTACTTTAATTCTATCCCAACGGTCTGTACAACTAGTTTTGTAACCGTCCAGGGTGTTTATTGGCGGCATTGAATGAGGCGTTCTACCTCATCAGTGAACTGGGAACTCGTCAGTGTAGATCTGTCTCGTCGGCCTAGTTTATCTCGTTTATGCTTGATTTCGTCAGTCCCATCAAGTTGCACAAAGCGTACATCAAACAATTGTAAGAGAATAAGTCAATGTAATGTGCAAAGTGCAAACTAGTCCAATTTCAAACACTAATGATGCCATATCCATTTATTTATTATTTTATTCTGTCTTTGACTCCTATAGAGTATAGAGTCTATAAGCTATAGTACCAAAATATTTCTGGTTTGGATGGTGGAAACACTATTACCCATCACTTATCACTCAAATATCATTACTTATCACCTTGTAGCTCATTTCTTATCACTTAAAAATCCTTAAGTTACATCCCAACTATGTTTGGCACTACAACCCGGTTAAAGTTTTCATTCCCAAAACTTAAAATACTCACCTTTATGTGGGACCCACGAATTGAGCATTGTGTTTGCCCACAGTTAGGCTACCCACGTGACCCTTCAGCCTAGTGTTGACACCTTATTTTGTACCCGCATTTAACCTCACTTAGAGGGTAAAATGGTAATTTTGCCTTGAAAATATGCATCTTGATTCTGGCCATTAGATCCTTAATCTCATTTCACCAAAATGATCTTGATATTGTAACGATCAAATCGACTAGTCATAAGCTCTAATCGAACCACCCGATTGAAAGTTATCATCAAATCAAGTTTTAATGGTCGAGATGCACTATCACAAATTGAGTCCGACTATATGTGATTATGAACAATTAATTTCAATTGGTTATAAGTGTAATCAATTTGAGATCAATGATATGTCATAATTTGATTAGTTAAGACTACATTTTATGATGAGGTTGCATACACCTAATTAATTAGATAATTAAACATTAATTATTCAATGAGTAATTTGTGTAATTATCTTTTAATTAGAGTAAATTTGAAACTAATTAAGTCTGAAATTGGAGTGATTGAAGTCATTTAATGTTAATTGGGAGCTAATTTGGGACTTATTAATGTTAATTGTGTTAAAACCATTTTCTAGCAAATGACCTTTACTCACCATTTTATTGATATCTCTCAAAATATTTTGAAAATGAGATAAATTTTCTCAGAAACTAGACATTTGAGGCTTTAATTTGAGTACAAGAACGAGACAATTTCAATAAGAATTGAGTTAGATATGATTTTTCGAAGTTGGCTCTACAGGCTATTATAGCAGTTACGGGAAAACCAAATTTCAGCTTACTCCTCATTTCTACCAATCTTTCCATTAATGCACCAGATTTACCTCAAGGCTAAAATGAGGTCTAGATTCACGATTCTTTGTCAACCCTCATTAAATGGCATTCCATTCGTATTTCCTCCATCACTACTATATAAACTCTTCCTCTCTTTCATTCTAAGGCACACAAAAACTCTCCATCTTCTCCTCTCTTGAGTTATAGGAAGTTCAGTAGTCTTGTCATATTTTGATCTTCTTGAGACTCAAGGTATTGAGTGAGACTCACTCTTCCTCTCCTAACTCTTCTTTTCCTCCACCCTTAGGACCTCCCTCAATAGTCTCCTCCTCCACCATATGGATCTTGCATAAAAGTATACCCTCTTTCCCTAATTGTTTTTTTTTTTTTTTTTTTTTTTTTTTTTTTTTTTTTTTTTTTTTTTTNAGTCGTTACTTTGGCATCAACATATATAAAAAAAGCACCAATGCAGCACCATATATCGCATAGATTAAACAATATAAGCTCTAACAAAGTGCTACAAATTTTCGATTTTCTGACAAAAAAAAATTTCAAAAACCAAAATTTGATCCAGAGTAGAAAATTGAAATTCGGTATGCTCTGTTTTGTGGAGAGTAAAACAGAGCATGTCCGTTGGTTGTAGTCCTCGTTGTTGCCATGGATTATGCTCTGTTTTGTGGAGAGTAAAACAGAGTAGTCCTCGTTGCTGTGCTCAGCCATAACGTCAAAATCAAGTCCGATGGAGGGGATTTTTATGCATAGAAACCGAGTCCTCTGGACTTGATTTCTATGTATAGACTCGTTTTCTGGCCTACGTGCAAACACAAAAACAGGGAATAGCTACAGTAAAATCGACTCCAGAGGACTCGAATTGTTAGAAATGAAATTAGTTTGAAAGTTTGCCTAACTAATGATATTGTTTGGGTTTGACGGTTATTTTCTAAAAAATCCCTCAGAACTAGTGTTTTAAGATATTTGATTAAACAAAATTACATATGACTATCGAACCTAGCCAACGAGTTGAGTTGGCAAGTTCCCAATGCCAATTAACAGGGCCTAAAGTAGCTATTTTAAGTGATTGAAACAAAACAGATTTAACCGTGGAAAACATCATAGTGATAAACTTATAACATAATTCTCTAGGGAGGATGACTTAAAATTTGATACGTGTAAAATGAGTAACTGTTTAGTTTAAAAACTCAGATAATCTACCCTGAATATATCAAAATGCCACAAACAAAAAAATAGAGTATACACGATCAAGTTTCACTTTTCAGTGAAGTGATTAGTACAAAAACAAAAAATGAATGGTGCAGCAACATTGTCCCCAATCAACATGTCATTACTAAGGTATTCAATTAAATTTTTTTTCCCTTCTACATATTTTAGTTTCTGATAATCTTCTTCTAAAAAAAAAAGTTTCTCATAATCTTTTATGGGTTTTACTCTGCTAGATTGTTTGGGCTTCTGACGCCAAAAGAGGCCCAGAACAAATCAAGCATTGAGCTAGTATTTTGTTCGGATAAAGTACTGGGCCTCTTACTTAGTAGCTTTGAAATAAGCTTTAAATTTGGAATAACTTTTAAATTTTTTTTTAATAGTATTTTTTTTTTCTCAAAGCCAAAAACGACAATTACCAAAACCGACAAGGATTAGGATACCAAACAACGACACGGATTAGGATTTTATTAATTATAAAAACCCAGAGACTCTCTCTTCTCATATAATATAATTTATTCTTTATTTTTTGTCGCCGCCGCCAAACCCCAAACAAAAGAGTTCAAAAACCCTCCTCCTCCTCCTCCTCCTCCCGACTAGCAATAGCATCATAGCTCTCTGTTTCCCCAAAATAATCAAACAAATCTTGAGGGAGGTTGTTATCAATTAAATTTTTTTTTCCTTCTACATATTTTAGTTTCTGATAATCTTCTTCTAAAAATAAAGTTTCTCTTAATCTTTTATGGGTTTTCCTCTGCTAGATAATTGGGGCTTCTGACGCCAAAAGAGGCCCAAAACAAATCAAGCATTGAGCTAGTATTTTGTTCGGATAAAGTACTGGGCCTCTTACTTTGTAGCTTTGAAATAAGCTTTAAATTTGGAATCTCAATTTGGAATAACTTTTAATAATTTTTTGAAAAATGTTAACATGTGCCGAGGATTGTTGGCTAAGAATTTATTTTAAAAAAATTTTAATATCACTTTTATAAAAATAAAAAAAAAACTATCAAAACATTAATTACTTTTTTTTCTTTTTTCATAAAAACTTTTTTTAATTAGATTGTTAATTAATGTCCTAGTGTCAAGGTTACTCTATTTTTTTTTAATGGTATTTTTTTTTTAAGCCAAAAACGACAATTACCGAAACCGAAACCGACAAGGATTGATTTGGGATACCAAACATCACACGGATTTTATTAATTAAAGAACCCAGAGTGACTCTCTCACTTCTCATATAATTTGTTCTGTCGCCGCCGCCAATCCCCAATCAGAAGAGATCAGAAACCCTTCTCCTTCACATCAAAAAAAAAAAAAAAAAAAAAGAAACCCAACAATAGCATCATAGCTTTGACAACAAAATAATCAAACAGATCTGGAGGGAGGTTGTGACAGCCACAAACGCAGACGAGGAGAATTTGCTTCCATGGATTCTCCTCATTCTCTGTTGCAGCCATCGTCGTGCACAGCCATAGTCAAACGCAAACGCCCAATCACTACTACTACTACTACTACTTCTATCAACGATCTTCCCGATTGTGTATTGATGGAAATTCTGGCTCCACTGTCGTTACCAACTGTGGTGTTACATTGCAAGTGGGTATCAAAACGCTGGTTTCTCTAATCTCTGCTCCTTGCTTTGCTCGACGCTTTATTACACTACACCCACATCTACACCACCCCTTTAGCCTGATCTTCTACTACCATGATTGCCACTTAAGCCGACGGCTCCTCATAACAACTAATTCTGAATCTGAATCTGAATCCGAATCCGAATCTGAATCCGAATCTGAATTGAAATCCCTGGCGTCTTATCTACACAATAAATGTGATCCTAATACTAGTTCACTTCTAGCTTGTTGTAATGACTTGCTGTTATGCCGCGTTAAAAGGGTGCAACAACATTGTCCCCCAATCAATATGGTCTCTTACTCTATCATCAATCCAATCTCTAGACGATGTCTCGCACTCCCTCCACGTTTAGTTCCGCATTTTCCTCCTCATGGTTTTTTGGACATACGGCTTGGAATTATCTGCAGCTTTGACTACAATAATGATAAACAAGTACAACTCAGTTCTAGTTCAGGTAGTGCTCATTCCTTGGTCCCGCACCAAGTTTAGCACCCAATTTAAGGTACACATTTTCTCTTCCGACACCGGAGAATGGAGCGACTCTGTGGTTTTGTGTCCTCCCAACCTGGACGGATTTAGCTTCTCTATCATCGCTTTACCCACTATCCCTTATAAAGGTTTTCTTTTTTGGTCTATTGATGGTGGCCATCTTCGGGTTTGATCCTTACAACAGTACATGTTGTGTGATTGAGAAGCCTGTACAATTGGAGCAAGGGCCGCAATCCTGCCTGAATATATGTTGATGCCAAAGTAACGACTGTTAGGACTTAAGAAAGCAATCTTACCTTTTAACAAAAGAATCTTTGAATTTCAACCAAAAAAAGAGACAGTAGTGGCATTATATAAGTTTATTTATACTCCTCCATTAATCATTATGTATGGGGATAGAAGAAAATTTTTCTTTGCAGTTTCTTTGGAGATATTAGATAAATTTTTGGCAATATGTTTCTTTACCTATCAGTTTCCTGAATATTTTGGCAAATGTTTTTGACCATTCCCGTCTTCTTGTGGTCAATGTCAAGAGACTTTACCAAGTTTATTAACACTTTCAATCAAGGACTTGCATCAAATCCTTTATTTGTACTTTTTGTTTCTGAATTTTAAATTAAATCTCGTGGTTGGATTTGGGTAGACTTCAACCATTACAGACAAAGGAGGATCGTCTAAATCGAGTCCAGAATTACAGAGAAAGGAGGAACGTCAAAATCAAGTCCAATGTTTTTTCTGCATAGAAATCAAGTCCAGAGGACTCGTTTTCTGTACATAGAAACCGAGTCCTCTGGACTCGATTTCTATGTACAGAAAATGAGTCCTCCGAACTCGATTTCTATGTACGGAAAATGAGTTTTTTGGACTCGATTTTTGGCGTCCACGGTCCTAGCTACAATGAACTCGACTCCAGAGGACTCGAATTGTTAGAAATGAAATTAGTTTGAAAGTTTGCCTAACTAATGATATTGTTTGAGTTTGATGGTTATTTTCTAAAAAATCCCTAGTTCTGATGCACATGCATGGCACGTGAAAAACTCTATCATAATATTTTTATAGCAAAAGATAAAAATGTTTTTTAAGGACGTTGATGTGCATTGATAATAGTTTAATTTTGCATATTTATATCATTGTTAGAAAGCATTATCATACTTATTTTGAGTTAATTCATGCATTTTATATTTGGTTTTGGAATAATGGTGAATAATCAATTTTGTACTTAATTGAATCTTATTGCGTGAATTTGTCTTTTGTAGGAGAATGAGATTAAATAAGTGAATTTGTGCAAAGAAGAATGCTAATGGGCTTTACTTTTACAAGGGTCATGATGAAGTTAAAGAAGGCCAATCCAATTAAATTTAAGTCCAATTGGAGAAAGGAATCAAATGAAATTTGCACTAAATCCAAGTCCAATTCGGATTAGGATTCCAACCTGCACATTAGTTAATATTTTTGGCATAACTTTCAGTTCAGGTGTCCAATCGAGATAATTCAAGTTGGGTTGGAAAGTTAACTTAAAGAGCTATAACTTTGTAGTTTACCAAAAGTCCGAATTTTGATGTTAAATGGGCCAAAATTGTCAGTTAAATGAAGCCTAAAAATATGATATTTTCTCCAAACGGGAATTCAACTTGTAATAGGATTTCTTAACCTATTTAAAGGCTCTTTAGGACAAAATTCAGGAAGGCGAATGCTAGGGCTGAGATGCAAAACAAAAAATTGGAGTAAGAGGCAGTGCCACATGTGGCTTCTCTATAGTTTTTCTTCATGATTGCATTTGTGACTATTTCTTTTTTTATTTTATTTGTCTAGTTTAATGTTTAGTATTTTATTCTTGTGTTTTATTTCAATTATCATGAGTAGCTAAATTTATAATTAGGGTTAAGAATGAAACCTTGTTAAGGATTATCAGTAATATTTATGTGATTTGATTTTTCCTACAATAATTGTTTTTTAATGATTTAAATTGTTCTTGCTTCATATTAGTTGATTAAGATGAGATTTTAGATATGAGTTCAATCATGTTTTTCTCATTATTTAGGATTTGTCTTAATTAATTAAATGTTTGGTTTTTTATTTCTTAATTTTAAAATTTGATATTTCTTGTGATTTGTTTGACTACGGATACAATTGATGATTTGATTTTATATATAGGAAGCAAAGAAGAGCATGCTTTAGATATTTAAATAGAAGTTTTAATGATAATATTTTCCATGGTAACAAAATTGATTTCTAGATTATTATGTAGTGGTTGGGAAAAATTAATGATTGTAAATATATGCTGATAAGAATTACCAAGGCGGATTCCAAAACCTTAATTCATTTTTCTAGATTGTTTACATCTCTTTATTGCTTTATATTATATCTTTGCTTAGTTTAATTATTTTCTTAGTATATTTAATTTCAAACAACCAATTTTTATTAAACTAGATTAGGATTAATTTGGTTAAGATTTGATTAATTTTCTTATATTCATACAAGTTCTTGTGGGTTCAACCTCATTTCTGTCAAACTATACTTCAGTACGGTTCGTACACTTGCGAGTACTTTAAAATTTCACAATAGACATGGAGAGAGGAAAATGAATATATGACTGAAGTGTTTGTATCCTATAAGGAATGAATTGCAGGCCTAGAGCATGAGACAAATGTAATCTGTGATGCAAAGAATATGTTTACACAATTCAAGTGAAAAGACTACATAATCATTCTTTTATGTTGGATTTTCACTTCAATCTCCTTCCCTTCTCTCCCTAAAATGGAATAGAAAAATATGTAATGATGCTAATGCTACAAAATATTGACCAAAACTTATAACAAACAAAATCAACCACCAAAAACTAGTCAAAATGAATTTCATATCATAGACCAAAAGGCTATAATAAACTGATATTTAGACAATGTTCATAAAACCCTTAGAGATATCATAAATGTAAAGTTTTCAGGATTTATTTCACCTAAAAAAAATGTATTTTACTACTTTTTTTTTTGAAAATTTAAATAAAAGAACCCAGAATTCAGATTGCACACGTAGAAAACTTGAAAATTAAAGGTTTTGATTAAATTCTCAATGAACATCACGTTGACCATGTCAATCATGTTAGGCTATATGATATATTCATGAAAAAAAAAAAAAAAACATTTTGCTGATCAGTGTATTCATCAGCATTGCAAATCAACATGAAAATAATATTCCAATGCCTGGTTTACTAACGGTAAAAAACACTACATGTGTGGTTCAACCAAAGTCCTCAAATTCAAAATCCCAAGGCCCATTAATTCCAAATTCTTAAAGTCAAAACAAAATCTTTAATCCAAGCCCCTAACACGGCTACACCCATAAATTCCAAATATCAAAACAGGGAAGTTAAAGTGTTAAACTATATAAGCCCATACATTGTATAAAACAGTCAAATTAGAACTTTCTTCAAAACTAAAGATAACAATCCGATTAATTCTCTTTGTCCAAAAAGAGCTCATACAATCATGCCTTCAACAATTTATCCCCACCAATTCAACCCTCTTCTAAACTTAATTAGACAGATGATACAAATCATTTACTATTATATATTTAAAACAAAAGCTGAGAAAAAATCCAACAAGAATGACTTCTTTTTGAAATATAAGAATTCTATAACATATTGAACTTTTATTATTATGGACATGTATGAGATGTATTTATAAGTGTGAAAAGATTGAAACTGGAGTATATTAATGAAATTTGGCATAAATTATTTTTAACAGAGGCCTATTTTTAACAATCCATATCCAAAATAAACTATTTTCAAAATAAAAGATAATATTCCCTAGAGTGTGTGTAACCTATTGTGATCAATTCTACAGGCCCCTCAATCACAAGGGAATGACAATATCTACTGTTGTTGTATGGATCAAACCTAATGATAATGGTTGTTGAACCAGAATTTTGATCAATACACAATCCAAGAGATCGTTCAAAGAAAATCCAGATTCTTGTTTGTTAACTCATCTGCAAGAATCATTCCACTTATCCCATGTATAACCTTCTCAAAATGTATAATCATAACCCTAAAGGGGTGGCTGAGTGGTTCTTAAGGTTTTATGCTATTCATGAGATCATAAGTTCAAAACCTCTCGCAAAGTCTAGATACCCTCATTTGTCAAAAAAATAAATAAAAGTTTGTGTAATCATATACGTGTAGATACCAATATTGGGGGAAATGTTTGTATCAATTTCAGAAACAACAATAACAATACTTGAGGCTATTTTTAGCAAAAATAGAAAATGATTTCAGTTACAAACGAGCTAAAAGGACGAAAAATTGTGAAAAAAAGATTGTAGAAGCATGACAAAGCCTAATCGCAATACGACAGCTTCTCCCCTGAAATTTTTTTGCATTAATCTGTTAAAAACCAATTTTATAGCCATCAGTACCAATCATTTTAGGAGATTCCTTTCGAAGTTCCAAACACCTAGTCCTTATTGAATTTTTTTGGTGCCTGCTAAAAGATAAATAGCCTAGCTCTGCATTCCTACAATTGGAGTAAGACTGTGAGAGTGAGTATGGAAATCGTAACATAGAGCATATCCTAAGTTTCAAGTTTCAACCCATCTTTATAGCTAATAAAATCATAGAAGTTAATGTTCCATCAAGAATTTAAGAGTTGAACACTAGCACCTACAATTACAGAATAATTTATAAATTTCCAAGAAAAATTTAAAGATTATTCTTAGATAGAACTGTCATTGTGAATAGCAAGAAAAGAAAATAAAGTAAAAATGTTTATTAAATCTGAAGGATAATAATTTATTGTATAACTTCGCTTGAAATAAATGACTACAATTGCTTTGCCACCCCTGCATGGGTAAAGTTTTTGTATATCAAACTTCGAAATTTAACATAACAAGGCATCAAAACTAGATCAGGAAAAAGAATATTCCAAGGCATAAGAGGATTTACCTAAGAAGTTTTCCATCTAGTAAAAAGTCATTTCCATCTTATAATTTTTTATTTTTTTATTTTTTTTATTCATATCAATTTTTGGCCAATTTTTCAGAATAGTTTTAATGTTACCCGAATGATCCTATGTGCCGCATAACTTACTCATAAATAATGGTGCTAAAAGGAGGGTGTGATATCTTTCTTCCATAGCTTGGTTCAAGTAAAGCATGTAATTTTATAAATAAATAAATGAGAGGAAGTTTCAGAAGTAGGGACTTGACCTGGTAGGAAAACCTTTGCAACATTCTCAACTGTTATTGTAGGTCCATATAGTGCCTATGCCAAAGAGACTATTTTGTGAATACACTTTGTCAAGCTTTACTAGGCTCATTTTGCTCCAAAAAATACTGTCAAACTAATAATCTTGATTGTTCTCAAATGATGAGCTTAATGTAAGGAGCATTCATATATCGGATCCTTAATGTCCATTAAGAAATTAACGCAAATGATTAGGCAGGGCATTTAGCATGATTTTGGAAATAATGGTGCAAAAAGATAGCAGGAGTAGTAAAAAGGAACAAAACTAAAAGATTACATTAAAGGATGAATTTTGATAAATAAAAGTTACCAAAAAGTAACAGGAATTAAAAATTTTTGCAATAACAGCATTGCACAACATAATAGAAAGGCAAATTGAAACCATAATACAGAAACCCAAAAGCAGCATAACATTAATTACTATTGGGGGTAGTCAGCAATGGCATCTTGTTTCTGTAAGGGAGAAGATGGAATGGGAGTTGGCCAAGATGGTAGCACAAAGGTTAAGGCAAGGGGCGTAAAGACATTATATGGGACGATTTGAGGAATATCACAAAAAACTTCCATGGTTCTGCTCTGCAAGTTGCATAATACAACCTTCGATTGTATCAACAAATACACGATATCCCCATCATTGGGATGAAAAGCTAGCACCGAGACTTCATCATAATTCTGGCTTACATATTTCATGAGCCATTTTTCTGAAACCATTTCGTTGATATACACCTCGTGCTTCAAGAGCCATTTGCCTCTTCCTCCATTGTTATCAATATCATAGTAATTGAGCTCCCAAATTTCCAAACGTGATCCTGGAAATGCAATCTGAGATATTCTCAGGCAGCCCTGAGACACTCCGAAGCAATCAATATTTGTGGCCAATTCTACAGGCCCCTCAATCACAAAGGAATGACAACATCTGCCGTTGTTGTATGGATCAAACCCGAGAAGACGGCCACCCTTACCACACCAAAAAAGCAAACCTTTATAGGGAACAGCCGGGAAGTGACATTGATAGAATTCAAATCCCTCCTGGCCTGGAACCAACACCACTGACTCGCTCCATTTACTGGTGTCAGACGAGAATATGTGTACCTTAAATACCTTTAACTTGGTACTGAAATTAGGAATGAGCACCACCCTGAAACTACTTCTACTAGTATTGTAGTCATAGGTGCAGATGATCCCAACCTGGTTCAATAATAATCGACGAGGAACAGGAGGGAGCGCAAGACATTGCCTAGTGATTGGATTCATGACAGAGTAAATCACTACTCTATCTTTAGCCTTATGGAAACATAAGAGCAAGTCATTACACGAAGCTCTAAGCCAATTAGTATGATAATTGTGACTATGATATCTGTCTTGACTTTGTAGATAAGCAGCAATAGTTTTCAATTCTGGTTTGTTAGAAGAATTAGCTATGTGGAGACGTTTGTGTGAGGGGCAATGAAAGAAATGGTTGAGCAACATAAAGGGCTGTTCTTGTTCTTCTTGTTGGTGGTGTTGTGTAATAAAACGGCGAACAAAATAAGGATTAGAGATTAGAGAAAACCAGCGTTTTGATACCCACTTGCAATTTAACACCACAGATGGTAACGGCAATCGAATCAGAATTTCGATCAATACACAGTCCGGGAGATCATTCAGAGGAAATTCAGATTCCCATCTGCAAGAATCCATTGGACACAAACACAGGCAATGAGAATACTGGATATACGAAAATAAGAAAAAAGTTAGATGGCTAAAAATGGGTAGCCATCTAACTTTTTCTCGAGAAAAAGAGACACAGAGTCGTTGGGCTCGAGGTTTCTCTAAGTTACTGCATAAGAATTTAACTATAACTCTACATGATACTGCATGACACAAACTCTTACCATTTTTTTTTTTTTTTGAGAAGCACCCGAAACGATACACCGGTATTGACCGTTATTTGAAATATATCGTATCGCTGGCCAAACCGATACAACCTTCGGTATGGTATTGATTCATTTGTTCAAAAATGGGTATAGAGAGATGGGTATAAAGAGAGAGCAACAAATCAGCATTCAAAATAATGGGGAGAGAAAGAGAGAGAGAGAGCATATCTATAAAAGGTAGTTGAGAGAAATAATAAAAAAAGTGAGAAAATTGATTATTTAAATAAAATAGGTGGTAGAATAAATGGACTGATGTGGATGATTTTGAGAAATGGGTATGTAAAAAATAGAAAAAAAAAAAAAAAGTAAGTTTTTAGTGTAAAATAGACAAAAAGTTTTAGTTGGACTGAGGCGAATGCTCTAGAGTTAGAAAGTCTAAAAATAAATTCAAAAGGTAGAACTCACGAATTTTTGTAATGTATATCAAATGGAGATTAATAATTGGAAACAAATCCATGTGATTGTATGTCTTTGTTTACCGAATAGGTTGGAGGCTTCTTTGGATGTGAGTACTGCTACAAATTGTCTATGCTCATTGGCTCATTGCTTTCTCTTCTTCCTCAAAGTGCACTACGTGGTAGCCAAAATTAAACATAATGTGAAACCAAAAAATGTATTGGAATGAATCTTATAAATAAATAAGCAAATAAATAAAATATAAACAAAACAAAACAATTACTTGAAGGAAAAAACAAAGGGCCAAAGGGGTGTTGAATCTGTTGATAACTTGGAATCATTTAAAAAAAAAAGTAGCCGTAAATTTTGGGAATTGTGGTTCTTCATTCTTCAAGGTAAGATAAAGAAAAAAAGAAAAAAAAAAGAAAAAAAAAAGGAGTTGATATCAGTTATTAAGTTTTGTGTGTTATCCAAATAATTGAAAAAAAAATAGTAAAGAAAATAATTGATAACAATTTAGTTGTTGTTTCTATCTAAAAATTGCTACAATTAGTAATTGAATTAACTTTAATAGCTGAGAAAATAAAATCCGATAATTTTTTTATAAAAATAAAAATAAAAAATTTGTTGATAAAATGAATAAAGAAAACCTAGATGATGCCAGTAGGCAAAAAGAAAATCGGATAGATTTTTTTTTTTAAAGAAGTTGGTTTCAATGTATAAATAAAAATATCGGAAAAAAAATGAGAGAAAAGATTATATTAACAACTAATTTTCTGAATCTATCCTAGAAATTGATATGAACAAAATATTGGTTGAATGTTTTTTCTTTTTTGATTTATAACAAAAGAGGATTGGAATCTCTTTTGCTCAATTGCAATTTGTTTTCTTCATAAAATGTAGGTGTATGATGATATACGAGAAACTAGTTGCCTGGAACCGTTATCCTATAAACATGATGGGAACGTAGAAATGTTCTCACCAACCTGACTTTGGATACACATCACGGTCGAAGGGATAAAGTCGAAGGGATAAATAATTAAGTTAAAGGTTCATAAAAAAAAAATAATAATAATTAAGTTAAAGAGTTTAAACTCTACTATCATGTAGAGTTTTAGTTTACCGCTATTTTTTATATTTATAAATATATATATATATATATATATATGTGTGTGTGTGTGTGTGTGTGTGTGTGTGTGTATTATAATAAATACAAAAGTTTAGCATAAAACATTTCCTCAATTCAGAACTAATTATTCATGATTTTAGACTTTAGTATCAATTAAAAGGAAAGAAAAAAACGCAATATAAAAAATAGAAAGCTTAAAAGTTACCATTGCATACTAAGAAAACAAATAATACTAATAAGTTAATGTAAATAAGTTACCATTCTGCCCTAACAAAAAAAAAATTACAAAACTTTAAAAAAAAAAAAAAAAACTTTTTTCTATATCGGTCTGTACGCCTGGTATTGCCTGAAATTGGCCGGTACAACTGGTACATGGCCGGTATGTCCGGTATTTTTTCCGGTACGAAACAGGGGGGGTTATATGTACCGGTTTGCTTGCCGGTACGGTATATACCAGCGGTACCGGCCGGTACGGTACGGAATCGACTCTCTTGTTTTTGAACACAGATCTCCTTTCCCTCTTGGTCTAATCTCCACTCCCTCTCGGTTAGATCTCCATAGACAATCCGTTACTCAGATTTCCTCTCCCTCACGGTCTAATCTCCACTCCCTCACGGTCTAATATTCACCCCTTAAGTTGCCTCAAGCATCATCTCTGCCACAAGCACCGACCCACAACGACAGATGCACATGCAAAGAATCGTTTTAGTCAACCCACAAGCACCGATCTCTGTCGCCAACATCAAAACCCATTCTCGTTGATCCACAAGCACCAATCTCCGCTACCAACATCGATCCACAAGCATTTAAACCCATTTTTGTCGACCCACGAACTCTGGTCTAGTGCCACCAACACCGATCCACAAGCGACTAACATTAACACCGATCTGTCTCTCTGTTGGTTTGTCCGTGTGGGTGTTTTTGTGTGTATCTGAGGAAAAAGAAGATTAGTAGAGGGGAAGTCACTAAGTTCGTTATGCACGGAGAAGAGAGAGAAAAAAAATATGCGAAATGTGAAATTAATAAAATAATAGGATACACATCTACAGTAACCGTACATATATACATGGTTACTGCAGCACATGTATAAATATATACAATTTTAGAAAGACTGATATGAAAGATTTTTGGGGCAAAATGTGTAAAATTGGTTGCTTTTTGTATTTTGCAAAGTTTTACATTCACTGATGTGGATGCTCTAAACACGATAAATTGTTTACAAACATTGGATAAAATTGTGCAACACATGGGACTTCAACTAGTATCAATATATAGACCCAATCAAAATTCACATTATATTAATATGAGAAAATTTGTATTCCTAATCTGGGTTGGAATTGGAAATTTATGATTGGGCTAAAAGAATAATTGTAACTAGACTCATTACATGCGTTTTGCGAGTATAATAAGGCTTTTTTATTATTATTATTATTTTAGGTTTAGTGAAATGATGTTTAAAAGTGAGATAAAGAAAATTTCTTAATTTTTAGGATTTTAATAAAAGTTTGAAAGCCTAAAACTTTGGAACTGTTTTTAAAAATAGTAAATTACTCTTTTAAACCGATTGTATTTTTAAATTTAAAATTATTGAACTAAAAGATAGGGGTAGTTTAGAGATTTTAAGAATTTGTGTGAGGATATTTTAGTATGCAAAATATTGAAAACTAAATAAGGAATCATGTTATTAATAGTATAGAAGAATAGATATAAAAAAGTCCATTTACTCTTTTTTTTTTTTCAAATATTTGCTAAATATTTAAATTCTATCTTTTTCAAATATTTGTTTTGTCTTGATTTTTTTTTTTTTTTGAGATAAATGTTAGAAATTATTTCATCTTTTTTGTGGCCATGTTCTTTGCGTCTATTGTAATTTTTATTTCCTTGTTCTTGTAATATTATTTCTTGGTAAATATTATTTTAGTCCTTAACTTTACTATTCGTCCCTAAACTTTAAAAATTTGTTTTTCACCCTTTCAGTAGTTCATTTTTCATTCCAAATTATTGAAAATGTTTCACTTTCTATCTTTAAACTTTAGAAAAGAACTTATTCATCCCTAAATTATTGAATTTTTTTTTTCTCATCTCTATTTTTGTCTTTAAACTAAAATAAAATAAAAAAAAAAAAAAAAAAAAAAAAAAAAACTTTTACAAAGTTGAGGGATGAAAAAAAATAATTTAAAATTTAAGGATGAAAAATGAACTTTTGATAAACTTTATAGATCAAAATAATATTTTGCATACCCTTATTTCTTTAACTATGTTCACAACTTTTTTGATTTAAATATTAGTTTCACCTTTTGTTTTGTCCTACTTACCATTTTACCATTATTTGTTCTCAATGTAAAAAATTCACTCAACCTCATAGCGCAGGAGGCTCACAAGCTAGTTTTATTTGCATCAATCTGTTGTGATCAAATCTGGATGCTTAGGAACAAAGCTACAAGAGAACAGCTATCCATCAACCCCTATCATCTGAGAGGTGAGATCAACAAAGTTTACAACCAACATCTTCAAGAGCATGAGATATGGTGTCACCAATGAATTCTATTCATGTACATGGTGCCCCCTACCCTTCCTTCCTCGAGAAACTTTGATTTTGTTGCCCGAGACAACCACACTTGCCAAGCTACCTTGTGCCGTGACCACTCAGGTAAATTCTTTTGGCATGGACTTCTTTTGATCTTGCTAGAGAAGCAATATGGACTGAATAAAATGGAACTGCTTACACGTGCGATGATGTGTGATTGGTCTTTGCATGACACTTGGCAAATTTCTGTTGGTTTCTGAATAATGATAGCAAAACCTAGCAGCAATATGTGGCGCTTTGTAATTGGCTGTATTTTGTGGACTTGGTAGTATGACGTGTCAGCTTGTGATAGGTCAGGAATTTTCCCTGTCTACACGTGTTATGTCCCGGACAAAGCTAGAAAAGCCAAACCACGTGGATGATACAATTGAAGTCACGCAGCTGAAGTTACCAAGTTGTTGAGGATTCAAATATCTGCTATGTTAAGTTCTGTTAGTTCAATTTGATTGCAATAAGAATTCCTATTATTTAGGTTGGTTGTGATTAGGTTGGTTCTCTATTATTTAGGAGATTGAGTTGATTGTATTAGGATATTGCTTAGCCAATTGTTACGGTTATTTGAATTATCTAGTAATCATTTGTAATTGCTATCAGAAGCTGTATTTAAAGACAGCAAGGAAAGAAGTAAGAGGCAAGCAGAAATTAATCTTAATTCTCTTCCTTTCTCCCACGTTCAGGAGGTTGGTTGCCTCATATACAACCAAAATTATCTTTTGTAAGTGCTATTACCCCAGATTTATCATGAAGGTTGTTTTTGAAGGGGATGCTTCTTGGGTAATTCACCCAATTTACAGCTCTGCTAATTGTCCACATTGGCTCATTATCCCACTGATTGAAGACTAAGAATTTTAGTTTCTCAATTTCCTTTTTGGTGTTTTCTTCAGTTCTTTGCGAGGGCAACTCTATAGCACGCTTGCTTGTTGGGTTCCTCATACAATCGAGAAGGAAGCATCCCCATCACTTCTATTCCCCTCTTTGTTTTGGTTCTTGTGAAGCAGATAGGATGGGCTCCTCTAGTATTTTTTTCTCTTCATACATTACTTGTTTCACATTAAGAAAGTTAAATTACATCATTTATTGTATACCTAGGCTTGGTATAAAGGAATTCTCATCAATAACATGACAGACGATAATGCTCCATCAAGAATTAAGAGTTATCAACCAGCCCCTAAAATTTCAGAACAAATTATAAATTTCCAAGAAACATTTAAAGATTATTTCTAGATAGAACTGTCAATGTGAATAGCAAGAAAAGAAAATGAAAGTAAAAATGTTTACTAAACCTGAAGGATAATCATTTATTGTATACCTAGGCTTGAAATAAATGACTACAATTGCTTTGCCACCCCTGCAAGGGGAAAGTTTTTGTATATCAAACTTCGAAATTTAACATACCAAGGCATCAAAACTAGATTAGGAAATTCAATATTCCAAGGCTTACGGTTTACCTAAGAAATTTTCCATCTAGTAAAAAGTCATTTGCATCTTATAAAAAAAACATTATTCATATCAATTTTGGCCAACTTTTCAGAATAGTTTCAATGTTACCCAGAGGATCCTATGTGCTGCATAACTTACTCAAATAATGGTGCTAAAAGGAGGGCGTGATATCTTTCTCCCACAGCAATGTTCAAATACTTTAGAAATTGCTCACTTCTAAGTAAAACATGTAATTTTATAATATAAATGAGAGGAAATTTCAGGAGTAGGGACCTGACTTGGCAGGAAAACCTCTGCAACATTCTCAACAGTTATTACAGGTCCATGTAGTGCCAATGTCATGGAGACTATTTTATTGATCCATTTTGTCAAGCTTTACTAGGCTCATTTTGCTCCAAAAAATACTAACAAATTAAAATAATCTTGATTGTTCTCAAATGATGAGCTTAATGCAAGGAACATTCATAGGATCCTAAGAAATTAACTCAAAACAATTAGGCAGGGCATTTAGCGTAAGAAGTAATGGTGCAATAAGATAGCAGGAGTAGTAAAAATGAACAAAACCAAAAGATTACATTAAAGGATCAATTTTGATAAATAAAAGTAACCAAAAAGTAACAGGAATTTGAAAATTTTGCAATAACAGCATTGTGCAACATAATAATAGAGAGGCAAATCGAAACCATAATACAGAAACCCAAAAGCAGCATAACATTAATTACTATTGGGGGTAGTCAGCAATGCCATCCTGTTTCTGTAAAAGGGAGGGGAGTTGGCCAAGATGGTAGCACAAAGGTTAAGGCATGGCGAATAAAATGATGACCAAGGCCGCTCTGAGGAATATCACAAAAGACTTCCAGGGTTCTGCTCTGCAAGTTGCATAAGACAACCTTCGATTGAATCGTTAAATACATGATATCCGCATCACTGGGATGAAAAGCTAGCACTGAGACAAAAGGAAAAATCCGGGTTACATATTGTGCGAGCCAGGGAGATTTTTCTGAAACCATTTGGTTGAAATAAAGCTCGTGCTTCAAACACCATTTGCCTCCTGCTCTACCTCCATTATTATTACTATCTTTGTCGAAGTCCAAGAGGTCCCAAACGCGTAAACAGGGATGCTCATTACGATAAGGGTACCCTGAGACCTGAGATGTCCTCAGGCGGCCGCGACACAGTCCAAGGCAATCGATTTCTTGGAATTGCTCCAATTGCACAGGCTTCTCAATCACACAGCAACATGTGCTGTCGTAAGGATCAAACCCGAGAAGACGGGCACCATCAATGGACCAAAAAAGAAAACCTTTATAAGGGATAGCGGATAAAGGGGTGAGAGACAATTTAAATCCGTCCAAGTTGGGAGGACACAAAACCACAGAGTCACTCCATTCTCCGGTGTCGGAAGAGAAAATGTGTACATTAAATTGTGTGGTGAACTTGGAGATTGACCAAGGAATGAGCACTACCCTGAAACTAGAACTGTGTTGGTTATCATTATTGTAGTCATAGCTGCAAATGATCCCAACCCGCAGGCCCAATGAACTACTATGAGGATGCGGAACTAGACGCGGAGGGAGTGCGAGACATTGCCTAGTGAATGGATTGATGATGGAGTAAAAGACCATGGTGACTGGAGGACAATGCTGCACCATTTGTTCAGCTCTGTCGCACCATAACAGCAAGTCATTACAAGAAGCTCGAAGCGAACTAGTATTAGGATCACATTTATTGTGTAGATAAGCAGCTAGAGGCTTCAATTCAGATTCATTCTGAGTCTCAGAATTAGTTGTTATGTGGAGACGTTGGTTTGAGCAGCAGTCAGGGTAGTAGAAGATCAGGCTAAAGGGGTGGTGTACATGTGGGTGTTGTGTAACAAAGCGTCGAGCAAAATGAGGAGTGGTGATTAGAGAAAACCAGCGTTTTGATACCCACTTGCAACGTAACACCACAGATGGTAACGACAGAAGAACCAGAATTTCCATCAATACACAATCGGGAAGATCGTTCATACTAGTGATTGAGCGTTTGCGTTTGACTTCGCATGATGGCTGCAACAGAGAATGAGAATCTACGGAAGAATCCATGAGCGACGATGAGTCGCAAACTCAAGATTTCCGAATCGATTACACAGAGAAGAAGAGATAGACTTTGGGGTTACTACGAGTTGCCTATACCTCTATGCTACTAAGGAGATGATTCTTTGTTGGGTTTCTTCCTTTTACGTACTAAAGTATCCTCATACGCAATTTTAAACTCTCTAAAATACTTATATTTTTTTTAATTAAGTAATTTTAAATTTAGAAAACACAAATAGGTTTGCTAAAATATATATATATATACACAAACAGGTTAAAAAAATAAATTCATATAGCTTCTTCCATTAGAATAGCTAGTAAATAACGTACAAATAACTAATTAAAAAAAAAAACTCACTTAGATTAAGATCCTAAGAATTAGAATACTATATCTATCTCACTTTTAAACATTATGACACTAAGAGACCGTTTGGCCTCAGCTTTTACGTTTTGCTTTTGCGTTTTTTTCTTTTTTAAAAAAAAAAAAAAAAAAAAGATGAAAGATAAAAGAAAGATATATGGGAGGTTGCATGAAACTTCCCTAATCTGCAATGCACCAGGTCCTCTTCATGTTTTTGGCAATTGTTGAAACCTTGTGAAACAAAACAAAACATTCAGATTTGATATATACAACTCTGTTTCCTTATATTGAAACGTTGAAATGTTTGAATGAAATTTTCAGCCTACAAATACACCCCAAAACTACATTCCATCTCACAATATACACAAAAAAACACCCTCTCATCTGCACAGAGACATAAACACAGTTCATTTCTCTCAAAGACCTCTCCACAGCCACATGGACTCCTCACAATCTGTCGATGCTGCAACTCATGTCACTGACAGGGTTCTCTATCGCCGTCTGGTAGAGATTGGAGTAGATGCAGAAGAGTCCATGAGGATCATGGCGTTTTGGATGTGGGTAGAGGCACAAGGGTTTATTGAACTGGTCCCTAAGATATCTGCCAACAATGACCAGCTCTTGGCAATGGTGGCTGATGAAACCAAGGCCATTCTGGCCGCTCTTGACCCCAGTTCCACCACGCCAATTACTCAAAATCTCTGCCCTATCACTTCCCTGATTTTGTACCCCGTCTCGGTCGAGGAAATCTTTGGGGACAAAGACCTCGTCTCCGAAGGTGTCTCTGAGGTTCACAACCAAGTTTGTGGTGTTCTTTTCAAGGATGTGTTTGAAGAAGGAGACAAGAGTGGAAAAACTGAGGGTAGTGTGACCGAAGTTGGGGAAGGTTCAGGCAAAGACGGGAATGAGGGCGGTGGGAAAACTTTGAACCCTTTTGCCAAGGAATGGGATCCTGCCGTAGAGCGCTCACCTGAGGAAGATAGGTGTTTGTTCCTTACTTTCTCTAATGGCTATCCTCTCAGTGACAACCAAATTGTCGAGTTCTTTAACCAGTAAGTTTTTTCTTCTTCTTCCATTTTCTTCTTTTATTATATAGATTAGTAAATGCTCTGGATACATTTTTCCGTAATATGGTTGTCTTTGTCTGATAACGTGAGCAGGAAGTATGGTCCTTGCGTTGAGAGGGTTTACGTGCACAAGCCAGATCCAAATGCACCTGCTTTGTTCGGGAAAATCGTCTTCAACACTGCCTTGGTTACAACTATGATCATGAATACACTTCATCAGGCTAAGTTTAACGTCGACGGCAAACCGCTTTGGTGTAAGCGGTTTGATTTATCTAAGAAACATGGCGGCGAGCAGAAGTGATTTTACATCATGCCATCATGTTTAATTTGAGATTGTACTCCCTTGTCTGTCATGGTATTAGACTCTTCAGTGTATTCCATGACTTCGAATAAGTTTTTTTTGTTTTTTATTATACATGGTGAAGCCATGTGTTTATCTATTTGTAACCCACAGTGAATGAAGGTATATTACCAAGATGATTTTAGAAATTTCAAATCATCAACTATAATAATATTGCTTTTTTTTTTTAATATAAAATTGAGTCTTACATTTAACTCACCATAAGTATTGCACATGTACGATGTGATTTTATTATGTGATACACTATAAAGTATATTAACGTTATTAATATTTGTGTTAAGTGAAACTATATTAATAAGGTTGGTAGTGGCAGCACTAATCACAAATCAGACAGTAGTTAGTTACTAACTTTTTTCCCTTGTGGGCTCCCATGCGTGGGACCTGCGACGGTGAAAACATGTTGCCTATCTCAGTATAGGCAATTTTTTTCCCTACGGCGGTGAAACCCAGTGTTTTTTATTTTCACTTCTCTCAACGCTATCTCTCCCTCCCCTCTCTCCTTCACTCTTCTATCAACATTCTTTGTAACCATGGATGACCTCACTGGTAAGTGGGCCCGCCTCTCCCTCAATACACGTGAAACTCAAACAATTCCTTTGGCCCCTGAAGTGGAGAACAATAACAGAGTATTGGTGGCTAAGCTCTTCACAAAACGCCGTGTCAACATCGAAGCGCTATCTCGCACATTGAAGACTATGTGGCGGTCTATACAAAATTTTGAGGTTCGTGACCTCACTTCAAACACTGTTCTGATCCTTTTTTCCAACGAGGTTGACGCGAAGAAGATCCTCTCTCAGGGACCTTGGTCCTTCGATAAGTACCTGATTGGACTGTACAAACCAAGCGAATCTGAGTCCGTGGATGACGCAAAATTTGACACCGCCTCTTTTTGGGTCCAAATCCACAACCTCCCTCTTAGTCGCATGAACAGAGCAAACGCTGAGATTATTGGAAGCTCGCTTGGTAAGGTTGAACAAGTAGACGCCTCACCCACCGGCGAATGTCGCGGTCGCTGTGTGCGAATCCGGGTTGCGCTAAATATTGAACAACCTCTCTGCCGTGGTCGCTTCGTGGACATGGGTACAACCGGACCTCTATGGGTCTCGTTCCAATATGAGCGCATGCCGGTGTTCTGTTACTGGTGTGGGCTCATGAATCACGATGAGAAGGATTGCCGGTTATGGACGGACAGTGGCGAAACTTTGGAAAAAGAGTCCCAACAGTATGGACCGTGGTTGCGAGCCACCATGGCAAATCCCCAGCAAACTCAAGTTGTGCACACCAAAACTCCACCGCCCACGGCACCGCCGTCTACACAACGCCCAACACCATCCCCCATTACGCGCCCCTCACCAGTGATGGAAAGGGCCCACAACTTGCCGGAAAATCCTCCTTCCCTTTCCAAAAATGATAACCCCGTGATCTCCGCAACGTATCCCGAAACCACGCCCACAAATAAAGAAATTCTTTCTGACCCGATTCTCTTCCGTACGCATATTACGGAAATTGATCATGCTTTAAATTCTTTTCAAAATTCAAACCAACAAACCTTACTTACACAGCTAGACACCACCCCAGCCACAAATACTCCAGCACCTCCATCACCATATACCCCAAAGTCAACCAACACAAAAAAGAACACCAGTGATGCCATAGTAACTCACGTGACAACCACACTCCCCATAACTGACCATACTTTGCACTCTTTTCAAAACTCTCACCAACCATCCCTACATACACAGCTAGCCAACACTCCAGCCACATATTCTCAACCATCCCCATCACCATGCCCCCCAAAACCAGGCATCACCAAAACGGAAACCAACGCAGCCAAAGTGACCCACGTGACTGACACCATGCCCCCCATAACTGACCATGATATCCATGCAATACACCAAAATTCAAACAGTTCCATAACGTCCACCCCCCTTGACCTTGTGGGCCCAAAACAAAGTTCTTGGCGTCGGCTTGGGCCACCACGACACATAATGGACACCAGTGGGACCTGCGACCACATGTCAGGCTCTAAACGGAAGTCCTCTGAGGAGGTGATCATGGAAGACTCTTTTGATGAAAAAAAACAAAAGCTGCTAAATGAGGAGGCACGTACTCTGGGCAAACTCATGGCAGACAACCTAGGATCGGCGGTGGCTGCTTGGCAGCACCGCCGTACACAATGAGTATTTTGAGCTGGAACTGTCGGGGGCTTGGGAACCTCCGTACAGTGAATGCTCTCAAGAGAGCATGGAAGAAACAAGCTCCCATTTGTGTCTTCTTAATGGAGACGAAACTCTCTACTGAACAGCTGAACAACATGAAAGGAAACTGGGAATATAACCAAGGATTGGTGGTCTCTAGTGATGGTTCAAGTGGTGGCTTGGCACTCTTATGGAAACCCGGCACTCAGGTACATGTCAAAAATTTTTCACGCTGGTTTATTGATGCCCATATAGTTTGTGATATAACAGGTATAACATGGAGGCTAACTGGCTTCTATGGCCACCCTGATACAAACAAGCGTGAAGAAACATGGACTCTTCTTGAATCTCTTGGAAGATCAAACACTTTACCTTGGCTGTGTTTGGGTGACTACAATGAAATTCTCAGCCAAACGGAAAAGGCCGGAGGACGCCTTCGACCTGCCAGGCAGATGGACCGTTTTCGTATGGCAATCTCACACTGTGGTTTCCTAGACCTGGGCTATCGGGGTTCTCCATTCACATGGTCGCGGAACCATCCCACTGAGGGCCGCATTCGCATACGCCTGGATAGGGCGCTTGCCACCGTTGCATGGAAGTCCAAATTCCCCGGTGCATCAGTTCAACATCTTTCAATGTCCGCCTCAGACCATTCCATGATTGCAGTACATTTGCCACCCTTTAAGACTCGGCTAAAACGTCCTCGACCACCTTTCCGCTTTGAAGCAATGTGGCTTCATGACCCACGTTGTGCTGAGATAGTGGAAGAGGCATGGATGGAGGGACTCTATAATCCAAATGGTGCCCCCATTAGCAACTGCCTTGAAAGTTGTAGAGCCCGGCTATCTGCATGGAACAAAACTGAGTTTGGCCACGTCGGAAAACAGATTGCAAGGTTGGAAAAGGAATTACAATCTTTGGAACAACATCCCCATCCTAACCATGAAAAGATTGAAGAGGTCCGTAAAGCTTTGAATTGCTGGTTGGATGCTGAAAACACAATGTGGCACCAGAGGTCTAGACACTTGTGGATCACTGATGGGGACCGAAACACCTCCTTTTTTCACCAAAAAGCCTCAAACCGTAAAGACAGAAACCTCATCCGAGGCATTACGGACTCAAATGGGGTATGGCAGGAGGATGCTCAGGCTGTGGAAAGTGTTGTTCTAGACTACTTCAACACCATTTTTCAGTCCAATGGCCCTACAGATACTACTCAAATTACTGCAGCCATTCGGCCTGTGGTCACTGCCCAAATGAATGAGTACCTTTGTCAGCCATTCCAAGCTGATGAGATACACAAAGCACTGAAGCAAATGCATCCGAAGAAATCCCCGGGCCCAGATGGTATGCCCCCACTCTTCTATCAACATTTTTGGTCACTATCGGGTGAGTGTGTTACAAAATCTATACTTGACTTTTTAAATTTGGGAATCATGCCCCCAAAATTTAATGACACTCATGTCGTCCTCATCCCGAAGGTGAAAAATCCTACCAAGATAACAGAATTTAGACCCATAAGCCTAAGCAATGTCATCTCTAGATTAGCTTCCAAAGCTATTGCAAATAGGCTTAAACGTTTTCTCCCGGACATTATTAGTGAAAACCAGAGTGCATTTATGTCCACTCGGCTTATTACTGATAATGTATTAGTGGCTTTTGAGACCATGCATCACCTAAATCAAAAACGAAGTGGCCGGGTTGGAGAGATGGCTTTAAAGCTTGATATGAGTAAAGCTTTTGATAGAGTTGAATGGGGCTGCCTTCATGATATAATGTTAAAAATGGGTTTTCATACTAAATGGGTTAACCTTATGATGCTTTGTGTTACCTCTGTCACATATTCAATCAGGATCAATGGCGAGCCCCGTGGCCATATCACCCCTACGAGAGGCTTGCGACAAGGGGATCCCATATCTCCTTTTCTTTTCTTGTTTTGTGCAGAAGGACTATCCGCCCTCCTCAATCAAGCCTCTAGAAGTGGGGCAATCCATGGTGTTGCTGCATGCCCACGAGGTCCACGAATCTCCCACCTTTTTTTCGCAGATGATAGTATAATCTTCTGTCGAGCCACTAATGCTGAATGCGCTCACCTAGAACATATCTTGGAGACCTATGAACAAGCATCTGGCCAACAACTCAATCGTGACAAGACTGCCTTATTCTTCAGTCAAAACACAGCACTTGAGGTTCAGGAGGACATTAAACATCGTTTTGGGGCAGAAGTTATCAGACAACATGAAACTTACTTGGGTTTACCCTCCCTGGTGGGTCGATCAAAAAGAAATACCTTTCGAGCGCTTAAGGAAAGACTAGATAACAAGCTCTCGGGGTGGAAGGAAAAGTTGCTCTCACAGGCCGGAAAGGAAGTCCTCATTAAGGCAGTGGCTCAAGCCATTCCCACCTATACAATGAGTGTCTTTAAGCTTCCAAACTCCCTTTGTGACGAGATGACTAGTACGGTTCGTAATTTCTGGTGGGGTCAAAAGGAAGGAAGAAACAAAATGGCTTGGTTAAGTTGGGAAAAAATGTGTGCACCCAAAAAAGATGGAGGTTTGGGCTTTCGTGATCTCAAAGCTTTTAACATGGCACTCTTGGCAAAGCAAGGCTGGCGCCTTCAAAGCAACACACGCTCCCTAGTTCACCGTGTTCTCAAGGCACGTTACTTCCCTGACCGTGACTTCCTCCATGCTGAATTGGGCCGAACACCCTCCTATGCTTGGAGAAGCATAATGGCTGCCCAAGACGTTGTTAAGGCTGGTCACCGATGGCAAGTGGGTGATGGCACTTCTATACAGATTTGGAGAGATAAATGGCTGCCAAAGCCCTCTACTTTCCGAGTCATCTCTACGCCAAACACCTTAAATGAGGCTGCAACTGTTTCTGAGCTCATTGATGAAGTTACAGGAGAGTGGAATGTCGATTTGGTTAAGCATGTTTTTCTACCTGATGATGCACACACCATCCTTGGCATCCCACGTAGTAGCAAACGTAACAGAGACCGCATGATTTGGGCCTACACGCCTAAAGGCACCTTTACGGTGAATAGTGCTTATAAAGTTGCCTTGTCCTTATCTCAATCCAAAGCAAAAGAAGAAACATCAGATGCTAGCAGCCACAGTCAGTTTTGGCAGAAAATCTGGAGCCTCCGGATTCCAAACAAGCTGAAAACCTTCGCATGGAGAGCAAGCCGAAACATTCTCCCCACTAAGGCGAACCTCTGCTCTCGCGGAGTGATCGATGACCCTACCTGCGATGCATGCGGCCTGAATGCCGAGACCAGTGGGCATCTCTTCTGGGACTGCAGACATGCACATGAAGTTTGGACCGCTACAGGTATTCCTTTCGATAATCTGGGTGTACACTATCGCGACTTCATCGACCTGTTATGGTACCTCATCTTCAGGCAGCATGTGGGCCAAGACGTACTTGAACTCATTATCACTATCGCATGGTGCATGTGGTACAACCGGAACAGAGTACGGCATGGCTCCCCACGGCAGTCTTCAAATGAAATCCTACACAAAGCTCGCACCGTCATGGAGGATTTCCAATTGGCTCACTTCGCATGTCCTCAGCCCACGGATCCATTAGACACTCGCTGGGTTCCTCCTTCAAGTCCGTGGTTCAAGGTAAACACAGACGCTGCTATCTTCAAGAATCTTGGCTCAGTGGGCATCGGTACAGTGATTCGGGACCACGCAGGAATGGTCATCGCAGCCCTCAGTCAGCATCTGCACTTGCCATTGGGTCCTTTGGAGGCTGAAGCAAAGGCGATGGACGTAGCGGTTTCATTTGCATGGGATGTTGGCGTACAAGAAGTTATTCTTGAAACTGACTCCCACGTGATTTTCTCTGCTCTGTCGGGCTCCACCATTCCACCAGCTACAGTGCTTCACGTCCTTGAGAGCATCCAGCAGAAATTGCATGTTTTTAGACACGTCAAAGTCCAACATGTGAGGCGCCAGGGAAATAAAAGTGCACATGCCTTGGCACAACATGCAAAGGGTATCCACGGTTTTATCACTTGGTTGGAGGAAAATCCACCAATAATTGAATCTCTACTACTCCAAGATGCTATGTATTCATCTGTTACGTAATAAAAAGTTTCAGTCTTCCTATCAAAAAAAAAAATCATATCGAAAATAAAATTAAATAAATAGTCCTAAATTTTTAATACACGACATTCTCTATTTAGCTTAGCTAGTTTACAATCTATTATATATATATATATATATATATAAAGAAGATCATTCACTTATTTAGTGCTAGAACTCACATGGTATAAAATACCAATCTGTATGATAATTTTTTTAATAGATTTTCAACCTATGGCACCTGCTTCTAATAATTGTGCTCATTATTATCAGATCAATACACCAATCGGTTTTTGGTGTAGCAGAGATTGAACCTTAAATCTTTTATTCAACTATTAAAGACTTTACCAATTAGGTTAACTAGAACTCATTGTATGATAAAATTTGAATGCAAAAAATCATGAGTAAAGCTCTGCAAAGTATTCCTTTTTCTGATTGGAAGAGATTGATTATACATAAGAATATAAGATAATAGGAATTAAGGGTCCTTCTTACTCATTTAGTGAACAAAGAGGTTCAAGCTACCAAATAACTTGACCAAACCATAAGGATTTTAATTGTAAAAGCTTAGTACTCAAAGTTACTTGCCCAAGGAGACATCTTATGTACCATTAGCTGAAGAAAGGGCACCGTTATCCTTTCCCTTGACAATAACATGCTCTTGTATGTAAATGAGAACTGAATGAACAAACATTGTTAAAGATTGCACGAGTATTTCAGCATCCTTGCCATCATTTAGATGCAATATTTCAAATATTTCACCTTAATTAATATAAAACATTAAATTAGAAACCTATACTAAATGTAAATGAAATAAGTTGAAAACACCAATTCTAAACATTTGATTCTGAACATAACATATTTAATCCAAATTAACCACGAAAGATCAAATTGAAAAGTACACACACCATTATATACAAGTACAATGCCAAAAGTATATATCTTAGAGCATCACCATCAGGTGTGTCAAATGTCAAATATTTGGCATTTGACACACCAACCACCAAAAACAGAGCATCATGAGGTGTGTTAAATCTATCAAAATTTTGAGACATGCTACAGTCCCGTTCCATCTTTGGAACGGTACGGACAGATGTGTTAAAAAAAAATTTATTCAACTTTTTCTCTCTCCTCTCAATATTTTATTCAAAAATTTCTCTCTCTTCTCATAGATTCAACTCGTGTTCTCTCTCTCTTTCTTCTTCATATCAGATTCCCTCACCCTCCCTCACCCTCATCGATCAAGCCGTCCTCACTAATCAAGCCGCCGCCATCACTCTAGTTTGAAGACTCCATCGCGGCCGATCTGAAGCCGTTATCACCGCCGTTGTTCTGAAGCTTGCCTCAACTTTTTGATGTGCATCTCAGCCACACCACTGATCTAAAGCTGCATTGTCCACAGCTCTCGTTGCCAATGGTTGGTTAAGTTTGGTCATTGATTGATCTGTTGGGTTGGGGTTTTGTGGAAGATTTTGAGCTCTCTCTCTCTCTCTCTCTTGTTAAGGTTTATGGATTTGGAATTTGTTGGAGGATCCGGTGATTGTGGTTGTAGTTTGTGGTGGGGTTGGTGGTTGTAGCGGTGGTTGTTGGTTCTTGGGTGGTGGCGACTGCCACTGGATTTTGCATTTATGTATTTGTTGGGTTTTGAAGAAATATATTATTTAATGTGTTGTATATATTATTTTACTGTTTAGAATCAAAGAATAGAAGATGTGATAAATGGTGAATTGTAAGATGGTGTGTTAAAATAATAAAGTAGGTTTTTGGTTTGTATGACATTTTTTATAGAAGACCTAATGGTGATGCTGGATTGAACAAGAAGAAATGTGAAATTGTAGTTTTGGCCAGCCGCAGCCACCATACAAATTAAATACAATCTCTTTCACCCTCTACTAGCATATTCCTATCTTCTTTTTCAAGAAAAACCCTTGTTATAATTTAACAGTCTTCTTAAATTTAAATTATATATCTTCTTAAATTTGTTTGTCGTGCGTTTTTTTTTCCTTCTAAAATTATAATCTGCATCCTCTAACTTAGTCTTTTTTTTTTTTTTTTTTTTTTTTTTTAGAAACTGGTCTAAAATTTAATTTAGTCTTGTAACTTCACTTTTTGTTCAATTCAAATTTTTTAAAGTTCAAAATTTATTTAATTCAGTCACCTCTCTGTTAGAATTACATTATTAATGACCCCAAAATAATGTAGTTTTGATTTTTAAAAACTTTTCCAATTAAAAGATATGAGAAATTAATAAAAATATGTTTTTTGAAAAATATAAAATAAAAATAGAAATGAGATCTAATAGAAAAGATCAGAGAAGACAACTATAGGCTATTGCTCTTGGCAAATTAAAATCTAGCCCCCAACCAATTGGAGAAAGTCTATCACCATCAAGAAACTCAGGCAATCCAAAAGATAGCAATGGTGTCTCTCTCACTGCCATCCATGATATCATGGAAAGTCTTTTTCCGTTAAAAACCCACATGCACACAAGCAACAATTTTTCAATTAGTTTGGGTTTAGGAGGATTGTGCCTGATGAAAATAAAATAAATTTAGTATTTTTTTTTTAGGAAAAAAAATATTTTATTTTTTTTGTTTTGTTTTTCTATTTTTTAATTAAAAAAACTTTGAAAAAAGAAAACAAAATTCCATGGCCATTAATGGTAAAATTCTGACGAAATTTCAACAAAGACCAAATAGGAATACTGAATTGAATAAATTTGAGATTCAAAACACTGAAAATGAAGTTGCAAGGTTAAGGCTAGGAATGCTGCTTTATTGGCAAAACTATGTTGGAGAATTGCTTCAAGCCCAAACTGCCCTTGAGCACAAATGCTAATAAGCAAATATTTAACTGTCACGGGACTTAGAGAAGGAGGTAGAAGCCTCCCTGCTTCAAAAATTTGGGTTGCCTGCAAAGAAAGGGGAATTATCTTCAACAAAGGTTTGAAATGGGCAATTGCCAATGGGGAAGAGGTGGGCTTATGGGATGATTTTTGGCTCCCATCAGGTCCCTAAAGGAAACAGATTGAGGGACCCCTTACCGAGGGACCCCTTACCAATGGAGAAAACGATATGTCAGTGAAGATGCAAACATTATTAATGACATCCAAGGTATACCTTTAGCTTCTTGTCCATATCAGAAAGAGAGGCTTATTTGGGCTTTCTTAAAGGATGGTTCCTTCTCCCTAAAGTCTGCATATCTCCTTGCAAAAGGTTTGAATCCTTTGAACCTCAATACTCATCCTTGTAGGTGGGTTTGGGATGCTAACACCGCACCGAGAATCTAATTTTTTGTGTGGCTCTCATCTCAAAATAGCATTCCTGCCCGTGAAGTGCTTGGTTCAAGGGGTTTTAACATTTGTATGACTTGTGAATTGTGTGGCAATACAACTGAATCTACCATCCATGCCTTGCGAGATTGCCCTGGGCTAAAAGAGTGTGGACAGAATTGGGCATTTTGAGTACAAATCAGGCTTTTTATGATCTTCCTCTCCTGAAATGGCTAAAGAGCAATTACAGCTCATCTGAGTTTTATCCTCGACCTCATATTCCCTGGAAAATGCTCTTCCCTCAAGCACTTTGGCAAATTTGGCTCCATAGGAATAAGATTTTATTTAGTGATGGTAGAATTGATCCTAATGTCATTGCTCACTGCATTAAAAAAGGTGCTGAGTTCTTTGTGATTGTTCCTGAAAATCCCAACAAGCCGAGAAGGGTTCTAGCCCAAGTGACTTGGAAAAAACCCCAAGTTGGATGGGTGAAGTTAAACTCGGATGGCTCAATTTTGGGAAACCCGAAGAAGGCTAGAAGAGGGGCTGTGCTCAGATGCAGTAATGGGGATTGGATTTTGAGTTATTTGAGGAAGCTGGGGAACAGTTCAAGTATCTTGGCTGAACTGTGGGCCCTTAGAGATGGGCTTCTTTTGGCCAAACAGCTTAACCTAGAAAACATTTGTATGGATATGGTTGCTGAATTCCTTGTTTATTTACTTTCTAATTTTTCTGTGGTTAACCTTAGCCTTGAACCTTTGTTATCTGACTGCAAGAACCTGATGAAGACGTTCCTTAACTACATTGTGGCGCATGTCTATAGAGAGGCGAATAAGTGTGCTGATAGTTAGCTAGGATGGGGGCTGATCTTCATTCAGACCACCTTATTTTGTATAATCCACCACTTGTGGTGGAAGATCTATTGGCTAGTGATAAAGTTGGTTATGTTTGTAACAGACTTGTGGTTCCTTAGTTTGTTTTAATATATATGCTTGTTTAACCCCCCAAAAAAAAGTTGCAAGGTTGAATTGAGCTTTAACTAAAAGGTCTTATTGCCCAAAAAACTCTTTAAAGTGTAAAAAGACTAAAACATAAAACCCTACCCAACTGCAATTTCATTCTTTATTTTCTTAAGGTAAATATAATTTATTAAAGTGAAATAGTGGGGGAAAATAAATAGGCCCCAAAAGAGGAGAGGGGAAATAGGCCCATCCCACCTTAAAAAAAAAGGGGCAAAGTTACAAGGAAGAAAGTAAAGAAAGGGACAAAAACAAAGTCCACATACACAAGTAGAAGTACATTCGTTAACCCCATAATATCCCATTGTACCAAAAACCTTCTTCTCTCTAAGCCGCCGCTCACCTTCAGACCAAATCCACACCGCACGCCACCGCCATCTCCCACTGGTAAGACTCTCTCTCTCTCTCTCTCTCTCTCTGATACTCCTTCCTCTCTCTTCCCTTTCTCTTACCTGTTCACTCTATCTCTGTTTGTGTAGCATGTAAGGTGTATATATATATATATATATATATTGATTTGCATCTGGTTTTATTTACATTAGATTGATTTTGAGGTAGATAGATAGAACCAGTTGTAACATTTTGCATTTGTTTATTGTTCATCTATACCACAGCATAGAATATTAGACAATAGATCATAGTGGATATGATTTTGCTGTAAGTGTGGGAAACTAGAGAATTAGCTCCTGGTGATGGTGGGTATGTTTATTCTTTGATGAAAAATGGGTTTTATTTTTTTATTTTGTATATAGATTTATTTATGTAGGAGAATATATTTAAAAGAGAGAGAGAGAGAGAGAGAGAGAGAGAGATGTTATTACAAGAACATGGTTTATTAGCGTTTAGTGGCTTTCAAAAGCATGTTTTAGATTAAGCAGTGATAAACAAAAAAGAGATCTTTATTTGTGTGATTTTTTTTTTTTTTAATTTTAAAAAGAGATGTATTTTTTTTTGTTGTTGTTGTGTGCATTCAATTTGTGGCTTGCTCTGTGTCTAAGCTTTTCCTTGCTCACTTTTTTGTAATTCAATTTGTGCATAATTTGAATTTATTTACAGGTAAGAAATGGTGAAACACAACAATGTTATCCCTAATGGGCATTTTAAAAAGCATTGGCAGAACTATGTAAAGACATGGTTCAATCAACCAGCTCGGAAAGAGAGAAGAAGAATTGGTGGGTATTGTAATTTCTCTCATTTGGGTTTTCCCTATTTTGGTCCTGAATTGCTAAATTTTTTGATTGTTAATACACACAAATATGATCCACCCTCCCATTTGATGCTAAATAATTTTGACTGACCAATATGTTAAATAATTCCTAGCTCGCCAGAAGAAGGCTGTCAAAATCTTCCCCCGCCCAACTACTGGAAAACTCCGTCCTATTGTACATGGGCAGACACTGAAGTACAATATGAAAGTGAGAGCTGGGAGGGGCTTTTCTTTGGAAGAATTAAAGGTGGGATGTTTTTATGTCATCCTTGTACTTCTGTTAAAGTTTTCCTTCCAGTATGCTGACTTGTGAATTCTGTGTTTTTTTACTACTTGTCTATATGGTAGGAAAGTCATAGTTTTGTATTAACTTTTATTTTTTGAAGTTCTCCTTGATGTTGGGAAGGACCATATGAATCATCTGTTATTATTATTATTTTTTTCACAGTGCGGATTTTCTGAATTTCGATAATTATTTCTAGAAAATGGTATTTTAAAAATATTCAAGGATAAATGGCTGCTCTCTCAGAACTAGGCATAAGGCTGATTCCTGTCTTCTTTCTCTCCTAAATAGTAGTAGGAAAATGCTATAAGTACCACTAATTTTATTACATAAGGCTTATAATATGACATGGCAACTTATGTAATTGGTGCCACATCAATAAAAATAACCCAAAAAAAAAAAAATCCTTTTTTTAGAAGTTCCCCTAGCACCATTGTTTATGGTATATAAGCAACATGTAAGCAAAACCCATTCATGCAATTCTTGCGTGTCTATAAGATGGGCTGTATCTTTTGTTTGCTGCAACTTGTAAGCTTCTGCTGGTATCATATCCTGTTATGTGTTATGGTCTAACAGCTTAATCCCCAATATTCTTTTATAAACAGGCTGCAGGTATTCCCAAGAAGTATGCACAGTCCATTGGGATTGCAGTTGATCATCGCAGAAGGAATCGTTCTTTGGAGGGTCTTCAGGCTAATGTGCAGAGGCTGAAGACATTTAAGGCCAAATTGGTTGTCTTCCCAAGGCGTGTTGGCAAATTTAAGGTTTGTTTTAATGTCTGAACTACATTTATTATGCTTAATTATGTAATTGTGTTCCCTGATGTCTCATTTTCTCACATTTCTTGCAGGCTGGTGATTCTGCACCTGAGGAACTTGCATCTGCCACACAGGTCCAAGGCCCATACTTGCCCATTGTACGTGAGAAGCCATCTATGGAGCTTGTGAAGGTTACTGAAGAAATGAAATCATTCAAGGCATATGACAAACTCCGTCTTGAGCGGATGAACATCCGTCATGTTGGTGCCAGGCAGAAGAAAGCAGCAGAGGCTGAGAAGGAAGACAAGAAGTAATTGGTTTAATAACATCGAGAGCACCCTTCATATTTTTGGATGTTGACGAGTCTATTTCATTTTTGGTTTGAGCCATTCATCTTATGAACATGGGTACTTTTAATCTAGGTTTTATGAATTTTGTGGTTTGCATGGATATGTTGAGCTTTATTCGGTATTGGTTTTGGTTTTTTTGTTAGAATGAGTATTTTTTGGAGCTCTGCAGCTATAGCACTATGGACCAATAATTGATATTTATAGGTTTTTTTTACATTGGTATAACTTAGCATTGCCTTGAGGAGCTTTTTGGTCTAGTTTCTGCCTTAGTCATCTTGTATTGCTGCCTTGTGGGGTTTTGTTTTGTTTATTTATTTTTTTTTTTGGTCTTAAAAGTTTTATTTGATATATAATTAAATTATTTGTATGTAATTGGATATATTTTTATATATTTTATTTATAGTTTATTTTTTACACATTCTATTATTATTTCTCAATATTTGTATGCCTTTACTCTTACCACTCTAATTTCCCCTCATTTTCTTTTAGAACAAATTTTAGCTATAAATTTGGTTGTAGTTTAAGGTTATTACTATATTCAATATTTTTTTATTGGATGAAAATTTTGAAAAATTTACCATTGGATTATATTTTGTTATTATATCATTCATGCTGCAAAATTTTTAGAATATTACCAATTAATAGTTGTATCATCAATCAAATATTTGAATTTTTAGTTTTTATAATCTAAAAAATATGAAAAAAAGAAGAAGTTTATAGTTCAAATAATAAATTACATCTGATTGATATAAAATTTTACATGTGTGTTAATAATAGAAAGAATATGCAATTTAATGATTAGACTCTAAACATATATAGTCACATTAATTTTTTTAAAGAGAGTTGTAACCTTAGAGCATTCATATCAGTGTAGCTATTTAATATATAACTATAGATTCAAAAATAATAATAAATAAATAAACTCATGCATCAGTCTCACCAAACTAATCTAAAAATTTTAACGAGAAGTAACCACTGTAGTGCTATGGTGGTAGGCTTTGGATTTGTTTGGTTTTGATGGGTTTGGATTTTATTGGCTATGGGTTTGTTGGGTTTCTGATGGTGGTGCTGTGGTGGCAATGGGTAGGTTTGTTTGGTTTTTATGGGGTTTTGATGTGGGTTTTGTGGTTTTGATGGGTTTTCATGTGGGTTTTGTTGGCTTTAGGTTTTTTATGGTGGTTCCGTGGCGGTGGTGTCGTGGTGGTGGTGCTATAATGGTTAGGTTTGAGCTTGTTTGGTCTTGATGGTTTTTTTATGTGGGTTTGATGGGTTTTTGTTGTGGGTTTTGTTGGCTTTGGGTTTTGTTGGAGATTTTGATGGGTGGTGTCGTGGCAAATTCTAATGGTAGTATCGTGGTGGTGGTGCTATGGTGGTTGAGTTTGTTAAATTTTTTTTTTTTATTTTTTTGGAGTTCTTTATGTGGGTTTGTGATTGTGATGTGATTTTTGTCATGGGTTTTGTTGGGGTTTTAATTGTCGTACTATGGTGTTGTTATATATGGTTGTCCCATGGATTTGTTGTATATGATGAATTAGAGGTGTCCACGGGTTGGGCGGGTTGGTTTTTGACCCAGCTCGAACTTGACCCCTCGGAGTCGGGTGGACAGAAGACTGACTTGAGACCGACCGCCGGCGTCAATCGGTTGGATCGGTTTTGGGTTCAGGTGGAGATTGGGTCTGTTCGGGTGGAGACCGAGTTGTCGTCGAAGCTGCAAAATCATCGCCAAAGCTACAAAATATATCCGGAATCTGCAAATCATCACCGGAAAATGTAAAAACTCACCAGATCTACATCAAAATCGTCGAAATCTACACCAAAATCGCTGAAATCTACTGGGAATGGCCGGATCTGGCTAAATCTCACCATATATGGTTGAGAACTCACTGGATCTCCTCGGATTTAAGCATGATTTTGCCGGATTTTATATAACTTTTGTTGGGTCAGGTGGCTTGGGTTTTGGAGAAGAAAACCCGCCACTCGACCTGCCGGTGTCAGGTCTTGGGTGTGAAAACCCTAAACCGACCGACGGGAGCGTCGGTTCGGGCTGAACTCGGGTGGAGACCGGGCGGGTTGGTCGGTTCGACGGGTCACGGTCGGGTCTGGACACCCCTATGGTGAATAAATGAGTAATTACATAGCCAACCCGTCCATTTGCACCCAAGCACGGTGTGACTTTAATTCTACTGGGTCTTGCATACTCCAATTGTGCTATCGCCCTACAAACATTTGTGGAGACTAATGTGAATGCTTTTAGGCTACACCTAAGTTTGTAACTAAATTTTGTCATTTCTTTTATGACAAAGTTTGGCAACAAACTTAGTTGTAGTCTAAGTCTACAATTTCACTTAATATATTTTTATTGGATGTGAATTTTGACAAATCTATTATTGGATTACATTTTCTTCTTATATCTTTTATAGTTACAAAATTTCTAGAAAATTAAAGATTAATAGATATGTCATCAATCAATTGATTAAATTTCAATTTTTTGTAATATAATTATGTATATAAAATAAGTTTATAGGTCATATAGTAAATAATATCTGATTGACACAAAATTTGATATGTGTGTTAAGAGTATAAAAAACATACAATAACAATTAGATTTTCAAAATACATAACAATGCTAATTTTTTTAAAGAAATTTGTAGCTTTAGGTTACAACCAAGTTTATAGCTAAACTTTGTCATATATATTATTGTTTAAGGGACTTTTCTTATTTGGGATCCTAATTTTTTTTGTTCAAAAATACCCCTACACTCTTGTGTTTAAGTAGAGACAAAACTAAAAGATGATATGATAAAAATACAACTCTAACTTCCACTAAAACATTGCCTACAAAATATGGTTACTTTCCTATTGATTTTCAAATTGTTTTATCCACATATAAATTAGATTATCAAAAAAAAAAAAAAAAAAAAAAAACCTTATTGCAGGCACAATGTGCATGTGTAAAAAAAAAAAAAAAAAAAAAAAACCTTATTGCAGGCACAATGTGCATGTGATGAGGCTAATTTCTTTTATATATGTTTCATTAATGTAAAAAATAATGCATTAGGAATGGAATCCAACCAGTCTTAGCCCTAATTGGTCTCGTTTCCCAAATAGCTATATGCTATTAAGATATCCTATTTTCAAACATTATTAATAACTCGATTCTTAGGACTATTTGTTTTTAAAAAGTAGTGTTTCCACTTTCCATTTTCTATATTTTATATTCAAATTCTAAATTTGAATATAGAAAAATATTACATTTGGTAGTGTTTGGTAAGTTGTTTCGAATACATAATTTGGGTATAGAATACATTATACCCAGGTTTAGTCATTATTTATTTTTTTTAAAGTAACTTTTCTCACTTATACACACTCATATCACTAAAAAAAATAACATTGTGGCATTATTTACAAATATGCCACTTTATTCATATTCATAGAAAACAAAAATGCAGAAAAGTTGTTTTCATTTTTTGTATTCAAATCCAACTTTTAGGATACTGAAAATGAAAACTAAGTACAAATGCTAAAACCAAATTAGTTTTTTAGTGGTAGATCTTACAAAAAACTGAAAGTGAACACAAAATATTGCACTTTTTTTAGCTAACCAAACAGACCCTTAATGTCTATAAAATTTTCTTCATCAGTAACTGCAAACTAGTTTTGTTATAATAACATTGTTACTAATAAGGGCATTTTTTTTTCTATACCTAAGGGACCTGCAACCCTTCAGGATGTACGAACTCCTCCAGTGGGTCCCATAAGGTCATGGACTCATCGGTCTACATGGGATATATCCTATAAGGCCATAGACCCATCGGACTACATAGGATGATTCCGGATAAGCTGGTCTTTCTTCAGAAACCCTACCAGATGACTACTCTTGTAACTGACAAACTGTAAGGCCTTGACTTATATCGACGGATAGGAGTAGGACCACATCGATGAACAATAACAAGCCCCATGACAAGGGGTAGAAAGTCTCAAATAGAAAAAACCCCTTAAATAGTAGTGTGTCTATATATATATATATATATATATAACTCTACTCCTATTGAATTCTATCCATTGATTTAATGTTGTAGGCATATAATATAAATTTATATTGGTTATACCATATCGTATTTGTACTATACTTAGCAACTTGCTGGGATCATAAACCACCTTTTTTTTTTCAGAGTTAATGCTATAATACTCTTAATATCTACAATTTGTTGTTTCGAAATGCACAGTGTTCTAACTTCACAAAAATTATCATGCTCAAAACAGAATGATAGAAGTTCAAAATGAATTCTCCAGCTAGAAGTCACAATGTCATTTGCACATTCAACATTTGCTGGGAAGTCATCTCACTTTTCCATATTTTCATTGCCTAAGGAAATTGGAATTCGATTTTCTTAATTACTGGATAGACATCTTCATATAAACTTAGATAAGTAGGTAACACCTTTAGAATCCTCCACTAAAAAAATTAAAATAAAGAAATACTAATGATTTTTTTATGATAAATAAAAATTATAATTAAAAAAAAAAAAAAAAAAACTTTGAACACTAGCATAGCACGTGTAAAGAGGCTAGTTTTACATGGAAAATTTAACATAGCCTCACAAACATTAATTTCAGTGAAATTTTCTATGCATTTAGACTTCCCATTTTTTTTGCTCTCGCACAGTGTATCCTTAAGGTTTTCAACCAGAAACTAATTACTGTTCGCACTGGGTGAACTCACGAAGGGGTAAAGTGTTGGTCTAGAAAATTCTTTTCAAAGTGCAGGTAGTAAGACTCGAATTGGGGAGCACACCCAGTCAAACCCAGTACAAGCACCTTGAGACCGAGAGCCCAACCAACTCGGCCAACCCCCTGGGTTTAGACTTCCCATTTTATTCTTTATTGTGGATACATACAAAAGCCTGCATTCACAACTTTGGCGCCTCCATCAACGAAAAGATTATGTCCACTCACATATTTTGAGTCATCACTTGCAAGAAAGAGAGCAGCCTCAGCAATATCCTCTGCCTCGAGACTCTCACCCTTGAGGTTGGAATAAAATTTAGAACCTGCATCAGCTTCGACCTTAAATGCATTCGTTACCAAAGGTGTAACAACCATATAGGGTGACACAATATTCACACGAAGGCCAAAATGTCCAAGCTCTACTGCTGTATTTTTCGTTAATCCATCCACAGCATGTTTTGAGCTTGTGTAGGCATGCGGTGCAGCGCCTGCCAAGGCTGAGCTATCACTAGCAGTATTGATTATACTGCCTTTGCGAGTCGGGATCATCACACGGGCTGCATGTTTGGTGCCAAGGAAAGCACCTACTAGGTTTACTCTAAGCACTTGCTCAAAATCAGCCTGGGTGTTCTCAAGGATGTTGAATTTGGGTACCCCAAATATACCAGCATTGTTGTACATAATGTCTAACTTATTGTACGTGGAAACAGCATGGTTAACAGCATTTTCCATATCAGTTTCCTTGGTGACATCACAATGGACGAAGGTTGTCGATTGAGGATTTAGTTCTTTGCATATAGAGTGACCCAATTCATGTTGCATGTCTGCGATTACAACTTTAGCTCCATGTTTTGAGAATAGTCTTGCAGCAGACGCACCAATCCCGCTAGCCCCACCAGTAATTAGTGCCACTTTTCCTTCTAGCCTGTCGCATTTTTACATGATATTATCTCTTACTAGTTAGCAATTTGGATACAACACTTCAGTTTGTAAAGGTTATGTAGAAAAAATTGTATTATTTCCTAATATTACTAATACAAAAATTATTTACTCAGAAAGAAAGGATATTTTTATAGAATATTGCTCTTTAACAAATTAAACATATGGAGGCAAGATAGATAAAAAATTTTAATACCTTCTTGCTACTTGTGGGAGTACTGAGAAACTTCCCATGGTCGATGGAGTGAGAATATGTATTGGAAAAATGAAAATGAAGCCCAAAGACTATTACTAGATTGCTTTGCGATTTCTCCTCTAAGTTCTAACGTAGCTAACTTATATAGAGGCAATGTCACACTCCCTGCATTCCCAAGTGTGACATAATAGCGTTTCTCCAAAAAAAAAAAAAAAGTGTGACAAAATAGCACTGTTTGTTTACTAAAAATAACATTGCTTCCCAGAAGAATCGGTACACATCAAGTTAGACTAACTAGGGCCATTTATTAAAAAAAAAAAAAAAAAAAAAAAAAAAAAAATTGGGCCTTTTATTTGACTAATTCTATCAAGGTTTGCATCATGTGCTCAATTGAGGAATTCTAGGGACAATTTTTTTTTATCACAATTTTGATGCAGAATTAAGAGTGGTGGAGAAAAAGTAGTTGCACTGACCCTAGATTGGGAGGACTAATTTTAGTTTCGGTTTTTACAAAACTAGTCACATTCCCATGCAATGCACGGGAATATGTAATTATTTTGTAATGTATTATAATAGAATTTTTTTACATAAATTTTTTGAAGATAATTTATCTCTGAAACTCTCTCTCTCTCTCTCTCTCTCTCTCTCTCAATTTATCATTTTATTATTTTGGGTGTGTTTGATTGATATTATTTTTCAACCACAGTGCAATGATTGCTTTTATTTAGTATGCTATAGCTTCATATTAGCATCAATGTCAAAAAGTTTTAAAAAGTCAACCCACTTGGTAAGCAAACCCGCTAGCAAAAAAAATAAATAAAATAAATAATACAGTAATTAGTTTAAGAATTGTACCTTTGAGTTTGACAAATCAACTTCAATTTATTCAAAATAGAGAGACGAGAAGATAGATGTAAGAGGATATCATATTTCAGATTTTTCTGGTGAGAAGAGAGCTATGTACCGAGTGAGGGTGGGGGAGATTTGGGTTTCCGATGAGAGGAGAGGAAAAGAGAGATGGATTTGATTTCAACAATGAATAGAGTGAAAGAGACCAGTGAGGGACAGGAGCAAAGGAGAAGGAGAATTAGTGAATTAGAGAGATATTCATAAAACGTGAAAATAGATTGTTTTCTAGGTTTAAGTTGCAATGGAACTCGATGTTAGAAATATCGAGTTTCAATTTATTTTTCTTTTAAATTTGCAAAGAACTCAAGTTTATTTATATTGAGCTCTATTTATTTATTTATTTATTTTTTAAATTTGAAAGGAACACGATGTTCAAGAAATTGAGTTTTACATTACACAGAACTTGATTTTAGGAAACTCGAGTTCTATATATATATATATATATATATATATATATATTTTTTTTTTTTATAGAAAAGCCACATCACCGGGTGCCATTGTGGCAAAATACTCATAGAACTCGATCTCTGTAAAATACAATTTCATGTAGAACTCGATTGTCTAAAAATTGATTTCCAAAATGGTGGTATTTAGCAAATACGAATCCGATGTACCAATTTTTGTATTCCACTTTATGTTCTACTAATCACAAGTTGCCATGTATTTGTTTAACTTTTTTTTTATAAAATAGCCAAAGTTTAAAAGGGGAAAAAATAAATAAATAAACATGTGACAAGTTGTAATTGGTGGAACATAAAGTGGAACAAAAATGTGGTATAGAAGATTTGTACTCATATTCTACCTCATATTTCACAAACAATGCTATTTTGCTGAATATTTTGGAAATTAGTGTTATTTACCAATTTTTCCCCTCTTATCTATACTACTATTTAAGGACTCCTACTTTTGTATACCCAAAGTACCCTAAAATTCATTGATTTAAATAAGGACAAAGTTTAACTATAAAATTGATACCTTACTCAATAAAATAAACGTTATTACATATTTGAAAAATCTAATCATTGAAGTGCATATTCTTTACGCTCTTAATACACATGTCAAATTTTGTGTCAATCATATATTATTTACTTTATGATCTATACGCTTATATTTTATGCATAACTTTAAACTATAAAAGCTTGCAATTTAAAAAAATTATTAATGACATAACTATTGATCTTTAATTTTTTAGAAATTTTGTAAGCATGGAGAATATAAAAAGAATATATAATCCAAAGGTGGATTTGTCAAAATTCACATCTAATAAAAAGATATTGAGTATGGTTGTAGTATAAGATTATATCCAATTTTGTAACTAAACTTTGTACTTTAAATGATATGGTTAGACATGTAAAATTGCTAATTAAAAAATTGCAAAATTTTAGTTCAATTTAAAAAAACATTTTTTTTTCTAACCACATCCCCCCCCCCTCTCACTCTCTCATCATCTTTTTTTTTTTTTCCTTCTACTAACTCCTTTTCTCACATTATGGGATAATTACCAAGCAGTTATCCAAATTTCCATAATTAAAAAAAAAAAATCCAAATTCAAAATTCCACACAAACCCATTATGAAACAGTTATCTAAACTCAAAACTCCACCTCCAACCCCACTACTACAGTTATCCAAATAGCTTCTTTTAATTGTTTCAAATAAGTTTTTTTTTTCCTCTCTATCTCATGTTTCATCTCTATCTCTCATGTTTCATCTTCATCTTTTTCTTTTTTCCACTCTGTCTTGAGTAGTGAAGAGAAATTTTTTTTTGAGAGATAATTACAATATACTACTAATCTTGTAGCTTGGATCCTTTCACCCCTAGACGGCTAGACCCCCCATGTACAGTGCCAATTCAACTACAAGTCTCTTGACCAGTAGAGAGATGAAAAAAGTAAAAAGAAGTGAGAAAAGTTTGAGAAAGTATAACAATAAGTTAGAAAATTAGTAATGAAAATAAGAGTTACAAATAAGAGAGAGATGGCATTTTGATTGTTAAATAATAAAGTTTTTAATTCATCTAAAATGAGTAAATATTAAAAAATATAAGAAAAATTGGAAAGAAAAAGAATAATGACATGGCCACTAACTTATTGAAGCAAAACCTAATAACCAAATGGCAAAAATGTTTCAAAACAAAAATCATATATGTATGACAAATTAACAGTAAATATAGATAAGAGCATCTTAATTATGCCAAAAGAAATACACAGTTAGAAATTTAAGACAATCCTTATTACAAACCAAAACCTAAAATTTAGAGCTTTCCCACTAGATACGAAGTAAATAAAAATCAGAAAATTGATAATTAAACGAAGGTAAAATAAAGCTAGTGTTACTCACTAATTGATTGGACCATAGTTGTCAAATCGTGAATCGTATCGAGAATCGATTTTTAATTTTTTCGTATCATGTATCGTATCGTATCGTGTATCGTAAGATACAGAAACACTTAATAAAATTTATAAAAAATTATAAATATACACATATAAATGATATATTCATTATAAATTTTAAATATGTTCAACTAATGACTAATTTATTCTTCACTTATGTAATAATATTTAACAAACTAACTAAATAAATCAAACTAGCATGTGTTCATAACATACACATTAAAATTACTTAAATTTAAAAGTGATAATAGATTACAAATGACTCAAAAATAATAATTTATTTTCATCATATTCATCAAATTGTCTAATCAACCCCATCTAAGTCAACGCTAGCATCATATTTATAATTTTGCAAATTTATTTCTTCATTAAAATTTTCTTCATCGTTATTCGTCATTAACATTTACTATCTCTTCTTGTTCTTTCCATTTCTATAAATTTTTTTTGGCATTCTAGTTTCTTTGACTTATAACAGTAACGATTAAAATAAAAATAAAAATAAAAAGTAAAAAATATTAAAGTGAAAGATAAGTGTGTACTGTGTAGTCAATTGTAGGAGCGAGGGGAAAAAAAACTTATGAATATGTTATTTTAGTAAGCTAAATTAAGAAAACTAATAATTTTGTGTTAAAAACAAATCTAACAACTTGTTAGATTCAAATAAAAGTACAAATTTTAACAAAAAATCTCATTTTAAAGCATTTGTCTATGTATCGTATGATACGTATAATTTTACGATACGATACGATTCATACGATACACACACTGTATCATATGATTCATGAGCACTTACGATACACCGATACAATACGGAACTTTTTACACACGATTCGATACGTATCGTACGATACTGACAACTATGAATTGGACACGTTTATATGACATCTCATCTTTTGCAAGATGACCACATGCTCGCTCAAATAGACTACAAAAATAAGGCAAAATAAGAAGTCATCGAGAGTTAATATGATGAGTAATAGACAAATAGTAAAAATAGTAGCAATGATTTGAATTAATTAATTAAAAAATAATAATAATAGGAAGAGAAGATTTTATTTATGATTGTAGCAATGATTTGAATTAATTAATTAAAAATAAAAATAATACGAAGAATAGAGATTTTACTTATGACATGAAAATAAGTACCCAAAAACTTATTGTGTAGTATAGATTTTTATTTCCTCAAAATTCTCTAAACTTTAGATTCAAAGAATCTAAAGTTTGGATTAGAAACAAAAGAGAATTGAATAAGGATTTGAATTTATGAATTCGTGTAAATACAGATATTCCTGAACCTTTTATTTTATTTTTATTTTTAGTACCTTTATTTTTTGTTTTCTTTTTATTTTATTTATTTCATTTTTGAAGAACTAAAAAAAAAAAAAAAAGTATATTTTTTGTTTTCCCATACCGCTAAAACACTGTATATCACATGCCAACAATTTCACAGAAAAGTTTCCCGCCATGGGGTTTTGGGGGCATAATCATTGATCACAACCACATTGTTTTGCTTTGTAACTCACTCTTTTCTTCTCTTCTCTTCTCTCTATAAAAATGTCTATGATCCAAGATTAGAGGCCAGGTAAAGGACTCGGGTCCTCCTAGCTCAATAGCTGGTATAGAAAGATTTAGAAAACAAACATGGGGATTCAGGGGCTTTTACCACTGTTAAAATCGATAATGGTACCAACCCACATCAAGGAATTGCAAGGTTGTTCTGTTGCGGTCGATACCTATTCTTGGCTCCACAAGGGTGCCTTGTCTTGCAGCAGAGACCTCTGCAAAGGCCTACCCACCACCAGGTATATATATATATATATATATTTCTCTCTGAGCTATCAATTTTGGGCAATGGGTTTTGTTGTGTTGGTCATTTGGGTTAATGGGTATGTGGGTTTCTCTTGGTATGTGCCCCTAGTCTTGAAAAGAAACTCTTTTTTGAAAAGAAACTCTTTTTTTTTTAAGAGATTTGGGTAATGTAGTTGAAAAGTTCATTGCTTTCGTTGAATTGGGATAATGGGTCTTCTTTGTCTTGGCCATTTGATGCTTTTGAGAAAACCAAAAATGCCCAAAACATGGAAATAACATCTTGCACAATCTTTCTGCTCTACGTGGGTTTGGATTGTATGGCAAGGGAGTTCATGGAGAAATGGAAAAAAAAAATAGCTTTTGTTAAATATGATAATTTGGTTCATTTGTCAATGTGTTTATTTGGTTGAGTTATAGAGAGGGTTCATCATTTATTGCCCTGAAACACACTCTCTCTGGTCATTTCCACTAACCTTTCAACATATTTCCGCTTTTGGGAGTATGGGGAAGGTTCATCTTAATCAGTTTTGCTGGAAATTATGAGGAACTTAACTCAGTTAAGCCCACTAGTTGCAATAGGTAATGTTAGGTGGAGTTAAGTTTTGTTTATCGAATCCTGAAAAAAGGAAAAAAAGATATTAAACTTACAAAGTTGGTATATTTTTTTTTGAAAGTTTACTGACATTCGTATAAAGGGGTTCCAAATATCTGTGTTCCAATTATATCTACAAAGTATCTGACATATTGTCTAGTGGTTGAAAAATGGGAAAGAATGTTGTCATCAACCAAGAGAAATTATCAATTAACAAATGATGGAAGTCTATTTGTCACTTCTATTTTGCAGATCTATTGTATTTAATACCGTGCATTGTGTTTCATCTTTTAGGCACATTGAATATTGCATGCATAGAGTGAATCTGCTCCGGCATAATGGTGTTAAACCTATTCTGGTATTCGATGGGGGTCTTTTGCCAATGAAGGGTGAACAAGAGAACAAGCGTGGCAGGTATGCTAGAAATCCTTTGAAGTCTCAGTTCCACTTCACTTGGTAATGCATAGCTGGTAGGTTTTTGCTTAAGTATTCACTACATGGTTGACTTTACTGGATAAAAACCAAAGCCTTATCCTAACTAGTTGGAACTGGCTACATTAGCTTTGCAGCTCTTTTTGGAGTGCTAAGAATCTAATTTTTTTTTGTATATTATTTGGACTTCTGATCCAATTCTCCACTTAAATTACAAATGTTCAATGGAACACATTTCACTTTTGTGGATTTTCTTCTGGCTATAGAATGAGTCTGCATGATGGCATTTTTCCAAAACGGAAAAAAAAAAAAAAAAAAAAAAAAAACAGAGTTCCAGTTTGGACAGTTATTAGCTTTTTTACCCTTGGGTGTACAACCTTTCCAGTTTCTGTTCTTGTTTTCCCTAGCCGGATGTGGTAGGTATTCTCATATACATTACTGAAGCCATTAGCCTTTACCTTTTCTTGGTTATTGGTCAGGTCCTTCTGGTTTTCTGACTTGAGTAGAAAGTAAGAACTCCTTCCTACAACATTTCCTGTCTCTGTTTTTGTTTTGCCCTCAGTGGATGTGGAATGGTCTTACATTCACGTCCTTATGCATTGCTGTACAAGGTTTATGAATGGAATACTGGGGTTGTTGCACTAGAGTATGTTCTGGACTTCTTTCCCCAGCTACCATGTATTTTAAGTTCAAAATATACAAGGAAGTTAGTACCAAGTATGAACTCCTCATTGAATTTGTAAATCTTAATGGAAATTATGGTCTTACCAGGAAACTTTGGAATTCATAGGCCAAATCATCTTCCACCTAAAGAAAAGAAGGAAATTAATTTATTACATCAATGTGAGGCCTCAGAAGATTTCAACAGCTAACTATCAAGTGAGTTTAACGGAACTTTGCCACAACTCCCATTTATATCACTCACAGGGTTGTTAGCAAGAGGGACAGTGCCCATGCTTTTGGACTCAAGCAGGGATGCTGGCAAGCAGTTGTTTACATTCAGCAGCCTCCACATTGATGTATTCCTTGGGACTGAGAGAAGAGTCATCCTCTGGAATTGGATGATTAGGTGACATCCGAGGGGCCCTGAATTTTCTCTTTGCTTCAAGGGATGCAAAGCCTTTAGGTGTTAAGGAAAACAAAATTCCTCAACTTGTGCATAAAATCAACTAGAACTATGTGAAGTACTCAATGGACTAGAAGGACAAAATGTTAGAAATATTTGGTACCAGACAGTGCCATAAACTTATTGACAATTATTTTGACTTGTATAGATTCTATCATCCCTAATATTGTGTCCTCTACCACAAATTAAAGGCATGCTGTTAGCTTGTTAGCCCTTAAAGGCAGTGAACTTTAATAAATGCGTTAGGACCACAGAAATTACTTATAATTTGTCCAAATATGACAGCAGGCACATCAGCAGTTTGTGTGCAAAGGAAAGTGGACATTTTTGTAAGTGGTGCCCAGGAAACAGATACATTCCAGATGTCTTAAGGAATTGATCCTGCAGGGCAAGGGATGCTCTTAACAATTTTTGGCTCTGAAGTATAAATCAGATAGAAAATTTGTCAGGAAGCAAATTGCAACTCCAATATTAACTTGTTAGAATGGTATATATTACATAAGAAAAATAATATAAATATAATCAAAGCCAACAAAAAAGAGCTTCAAAGGATACAGAAATACTTAGTCAAGAGATTCTTCTGAACTGGCAATTCTATCTTCTTCCTTAAACTATCTGGATTAAATTGTTTGAATTGGGGAGTTCTGTCAAGTACCAGGTTAGAACTAACATTCTCTACCTGTAAGTCCAAAGAAGATGGAGAGGTTGAGCACAATGACAATTAGTGAGGATAAAATTTAAGCAAGTTGTGGCAAAATTAATTGCTTCAATTACCCAAAGTCAAGTGACATAATTCATGTCTACTACAAAACAGAATAGCCGAGAGCCTTGTAGCTCAATTGGAACCTCCTTGTGTTTCCAACGGAGACGTTCACCCCTTCCCCAAATATCGAATTTTAATAAAAGAAAAAAAGAAAAAAAAGGAAACTACCACGCTGAGAGACAGAAGCTTTTCAGATATATCAGAATTCTCATAGTCATGTAAAATAAATAAGAGTTTGGTGACACCTAGGTGCTTGAGAAATATCAACTTAAGATATTTGAGTATAGAAAAAATCATGTAGATGGTAAAAACAGAGAGTATAGCCAAACAAAGATATTATTAGCAAGAAAAGGAGATTTAACTATCATACACAAGAAACACAAGACTTGCATGCTTTAATTGTTTAATTGGTATTGGAACATATAGACCAGCATATACCTCTAAGCCTGGTCATAAAGTTTGAAGTACAATATGGTCGTAGATTATTAATTTTTGTATGAAGAATAATATGGCCGCTTGACCCCAAAACATATTTTAATACAGTTGTAGTACAATACTGTCATAATTAACACAAGTGAAAACAATTTACCTAATTCATCATACAAAAATTCGAAAGCAACTGCACGAGAGAGAGAGAGTGGAATTACCTGAAATGGCATTTTTGTAAATGGGTCAAGATCACCCTTTGCTATGCCTTTCGCTGTCTGTTGTGATATCAATGTATCCCATGTCAAGGAATGATCAAAATAACTGAAACTAATAGAGCAAAAGCATGCAGAGAACTAAATTAACAAGATGAATTGTGAGAAAAGGATATGGGCCAAGGAAGTCCAAATCATCTCCAATATTATCAGGTATGTCAGATAAATGTACAATATCTTCATTGATAGGATCATAAACCCGTTGATGCTGGAAAGTCAATATTGCTTTCCTGAACAATTCTTCATAGGATGGAGGGATGGAAACAGTGCTGTACCTCAAGTGCTTAATTACCTGTATTGAACCAATCATCATTTGGAATATATTAGAAAAATAAAATAACTACAAATTCACCCAAAGAGGTTGAAAAATTTCTCTAAAAAAAAAAGAATCTGCAAGCCAATTAAATAAAAAAAAAAAAAAACTTCATAAATGCTCACAATCAAAACATTTCCTGGTTATAACTTCATTTTTCTTATTTCTTGGATATACCTTCATTTTTTTTCATGTGTAGAATAAGTGCAAAACTCTCAGTCTATCTAGTTAAGCACATGCAATTACCAAGTGCATTGACAATAAAACTCACCTTGTCGTAACTTTTGAACTTTTTAATTAATGCATAAGCCCTTTTCAGGCCCATTCCTGGCAATGACTGCAAGTAGTCACATCCACTCAGAATACACATCTCAAGAAGCATTTGCTTGGTGAACCCTGCAAAACTGATCTCCTTGTTCTGTTGTAGCATCGAATGTCGAAACTCAACACCTTGCCCAAACTTGTCCATCTTGAAGATAATCTGGTTTTAAGAAAGAAGTTTAACCAAACATATAAAGAATAGGCCCACAACAGTAGGAAGAGAATAAGGATTTTTTTTCCTATGAATCACAATAGAAATTGTGATGAGACAAGTTAAACATATCAATTTTATTTAACTCACTCTGGGACAGCCGAATGGTATAAGATCTGAGTCTTCAGTGATAACGCTTCAACCTGCTTGCTGACTGCCAAGAAGGTCATTTGGGCATCTGCCTCATAAGGAGCCACACGTAAGAAACGTTCTCCTGCTTTAACACCTTCCACATGAAACCATGTCAATGGAAGAGCAGATTACATTATAACCAAGTAGATTAATTTTTATTTCAAATACCTTGGAAAATTAGTCGACACTTGTGTTAAAAGCCTTTCCCTACCTGGATTAGTTCACATGCAATCAAAGGTGAGATGTCAACGGCTTTCTGGTAGCACTCATAAGCAGCAGCAGAATTTCCTTCTGACTCATGCTCAATAGCACGTGAAAGATTTTCCTTCCTCACCCTGGTAGACAACATTATTTTAGTTAAAGATTTTAACTTTTAACCATGCACTCACGTCAATGATCAAAAGTTAAGCAAAATCCTTTACAAATCAAATAGACTTTTTTAAGACTAAACATCCAAACCATTGGATCTCAGTATGGAGAAAAATAAAGAAACAAATATGTAGTGAATAGGTGAAACAAAATATGTAGGAATAGGTTTAACAAAATAGTGCCAAACAGACGTGCACTTCCATGTTTTGTCTTTCTAAGGTAGATCAAAGAGACATCTAATAGAAGGGAACTTCTCATTGAGTAGCTGGATAGAATTACAGGTGCAAGAAAGTAATGGAAGGGCTTAATTTAAGTGATTCAACTCCATAGTACAAAGTGAAAATAGAGTCAAGATGAAGGCAATATATTGACCAACTTGTCCACCGTTTCTTAAATTTTACAGTAAAGAGCTCTTACTTTCTACACAAGTCAGAAAACCAGAAGGACCCAAACAATAACCAAGAAAAGGTTAAGGCTGATGGCATCAGTAATGTATATGAGAATACTATACCTGAGAATGATTCTTTTAGAGATAACCATCTTAAGGACACAGTCCTGAAAAGGAAGATCTGCCCAAATGACTCTGTTGAAAAAGTAGGTATTATGACTTTTTTATTTAGTTATGTTTTGATAGTACATTGAATAATCTTCATACTTTTTCATTCTTTTAACTTCACTGGTTTAACTGTTTTTAGGAAAATGTGCAATCCAAGCTTAAGCATGTAGATTCAGCTCTTCCTGATACTGGTATGTACCAATGAAAAGAGCTTTTTGTAAAAATTTTCTTCAGAAGAAAAAACTTATTAATAGCTTGTTCATATACTTTTATTCAAACTGAAACTGCATGAATTCTTGTTGATGAGTGTATGCTTCACTAAATTAGACTTATATGATGCATTCATCTGAGCTTATGCTTGTTGTCTTGCCAAATAAAACTTTATTTATCAATTAATAACTTCTGTGATTTGCTTCGGTTGACATTTATCTTTGCGGTGGTGCATTTGGAACTTTGGTATGGTCCCATATTTACATTTAAAAATGCTGAAATCCACAACTATCTAGTTTAAGTGAAAGTTATTTGGTTTATTGAATTCCTGCTTTATCTTAATAGAATGTCAGTTGTATGTTGTAATCCTTAGAACCCTTGGTTCTAGAGAATAGGTGAGAACATGCAAAGTTCTGTAAAAAGGAATCTTTATATAGCATAATAGTTGCTATGGTAGAAGACTGTATTAACCTCTAGAATAATTGCTTGTGTATGGTGGCATAAGAGAAGAGGAATGCTTGGATTTTTTTATTTATTTATAATAATAATGTCATTGGTGTTGAAGAAAAGAAGCTCCCTTCTGTTGACTGATCAAAAAATTGGGGTAGCCCAGACATCATAAATGTGGAGCTTCATGAATTTGTTGAAAAAAGTCTTGAGTCAGGGTGGTAGTGATCTATCATAGAAGTCTTTGATTAGTATAACCAAATCAGAGTGGCTAGATTGATGATGGTCCATGCTGTCACTGAACAATTGAAGCAGGCCAGGGAAAGAACCGTCTACTAGGTAGTTGGTTGTGTTCGAGTTTGGACAAAAACCAAATGAGTCAATACTATGGTCAACTAGTATGCAATGATGAAGGTAGAAGTGATATAGAGAGTAATAAAGACATACAGAAAGGACATCCTGTGGAGGAATGTAAGAGAGATGAAGAGGATGTGATATATTGCATGAGAGGATAAACCACTGGGATGAGTAGTGAAATAAGGTGAAATAAAGGGAGGATGAGAAACACATGGCTTTACAGAAACAGAAAGGAGACAGAGAAGGCCCTGAAGGCATATGACAGAGGCCATTGAGAAAGATCAGAAGCTTCAGCCATCAGATAAGGAGAAAATATAGCAGAGCAAACCATACAGAGATTAAGACATTGTTTGCCTTAAGGAAAACTAAAGTAAAAAACCTAGCGGATGAGCATGAGGTGTCACAGAATGGTTGTCCATATAAATGGCAGTGGACAATTATAAATATGTTATTTTAGAAGTGTGTGTTAGATTTGGGGTACCTGAAACAACTAGATTTACTTTTGTTGAATATTGACTCAAATTCCTATTTTGAGTTGGTTACCTATTTGAGTATTCATGATGTAAAAGTATGTCTAATCCTTGTCAAAGAAGTTTGCATTTCTTCATTGAAAGCTGCCTTAAGGCTAAATTCTTTCTGAGATTTCCATGCAAAGTTTATTCATAATCTAATAATCATCAATCATATATCATAAATCATGCAGATTTTTTTTTATAAATTTTTGAGAAACACATGGCTTTACAGAAACAGAAAGGAGACAGAGAAGGCCCTGAAGGCATATGACAGAGGCCATTGAGAAAGATCAGAAGCTTCAGCCATCAGATAAGGAGAAAATATAGCAGAGCAAATCATACAGAGATTAAGACATTGTTTGCCTTAAGGAAAACTAAAGCAAAAAACCTAGCGGATGAGCATGAGGTGTCACAGAATGGTTGTCCATATAAATGGCAGTGGACAATTATAAATATGGTATTTTAGAAGTGTGTGTTAGATTTGGGGTACCTGAAACAACTAGATTTACTTATGTTGAATATTGACTCAAATTCCTATTTTCAGTTGGTTACCTATTTGAGTATTCATGATGTAAAAGTATGTCTAATCCTTGTCAAAGAAGTTTGCATTTCTTCATTGAAAGCTGCCTTAAGGCTAAATTCTTTCTGAGATTTCCATGCAAAGTTTATTCATAATCTAATAATCATCAATCATATATCATAAATCATGCAGATTTTTTTTTATAAATTTTTTCCCCATCTGTCTGTCTGTTAGAGAATTTAACAAATGTTGGTACATGTCATGAAGCCATGAACCTTTACTTAATTATATCAGGAATACTAAGATGCAGTCAGGAGTGGACTGTTATAAATCACTTGGGTATAAATGATACTGGATATCCATTTACATTTGATTCAATTCATTTATATGAGTTGTTCTTGTCTTATTAAAGTACCTTTTGAGTCCAGTGCCAGAATTTTAACATATCAGAAAGTTCATATTGTATGTTTCTTTACTTTAGGTAACTATGCTCCTAACCTTGACAATTTGATGTGTTTCTTTACTTTAGGTTACTGTGCCTCTAACTTCGACAAAACATCTATAGAGACTGAAGCTACAGAAGAAAAATTTGGATCCAACATTTCCCATTTAAGCCATTATTCTGAAATATCAGAGAAATCAATGGAAAAATTTGTTTCAGTAATAACATCATTCAGATGCTCCTCATCTGGTTCTCGTGCCAGTGGTCTCCGTGCTCCTCTGAAAGATGTCCAGAATAGTTGTACCACTAGGTAATATACTATAACCCTGGTTCTTGTGCCAGTTTATTGTTACTTTTACTACTAGCATCATGATCATTGACTTGGCGTATATATTCACTAAAGGCCAACCATTGCCGTGGACTTCAGCCAATTTGCATATGTACCAAATAACCAGAGGAAGACTGCCTTAGCATCTCGCAGAGGCTGAATTTGTATTTAATCATAATTGTTTTTGGCTGATATCCAAATGATCCATCTCAGTTGCAACAGGTGATTTATAGAGACTTGTCACTTTATTTTTCCTTGTTTATCTACCATTGCAAGTTTTGCCTATACTTCCCTGTTTTTCTATTGCAAGTGGGATTGTAGCTCAATTTTTCCCTATGCTAGTTTTATTTATTACAGTTTCCTTTTGTTTAGGGCTCGCTTGCCTCGAGGACTTGTTTTTAATTACTGGAGGCCTTTGGTTAGACTGCCACCTGCCTTATTGATGTGTTTGCGTGGTTTTTAACAGATTTCTGAAAGTTTAGAAATCACTATTAGATGTTCTTGTGCTTTGATCTATGCAAAGCTCTTCCGCATTGAAGCAAATACTAAGTGGGCAGTTTTCTTGCAGCTGTAATTGCTCACCTTTTGCTTTAATGTATTCATATGTAAAGGATTCAAATTTGTTGAATGTTGTGTTACATTCTATAGATCATATATTGTGTCACTATTGAAATCAAATCTGCATCACAACAAATTGATAACAAGGCTTAAACATTAATGTGATAGGGTTTTTCTCACTGGCAGTGGTAGAGCTAGAAAATTATCTTCTGGGAGTTGTTTTTATTCTTATAGATATATAATATTATATATTTGTATTCATTATGAACACATAAAATAAATAAGTATCGCCAAATTACAAGATAATTACTGTCAAAATGACGTTTATTTTGAATTTAACCATATTGAACAATATAATATATTGCTTTGCTAAAATGTTTATAATATGTGTATACACACACACACACACTACGCTACTCTCTCTCTCTCCCTTTCAATCCAAATGAACCACTAGTGTAACTTGACTTTTAGGCTTTTCGTGAATTTTCTTTTTTGAAATGGCAGAAAAAAAAATTTTGATTTTGATTGTGGCTAAACACACTTTTTTTTTTTCCTTTTTGGTCTAGTACACAGTAAACAAATACTCTTATTAAGTTCATATATTTGTGTAGAGGGATGAAGCTTGAAAGGCTCAGTCAGTATTATACATTCGTTGAATTGGGCTTAATAGTCAGGTTCAAAGTCTCAACTACAACAGCCACACGGCCCAAAAAAAAAAAAAAAAAAAAATTGAAGAAAAAGTTTTAATAGGTACCATATTCATACTCTCTTTCTTCCCTTTCAGTCCAACTGTCCAAGGGAGTCTTGCAACCTTGCTAGACCCTTCAGCTCTTTTTTTCTTCTGAGTTCTTTTCATAGCATTACAAAATATCACAACATTTTCTCAATACATATAGGCAGTTGTCAACCCACCATATATCAAAATTATTATAAAAAAAAAAAAAAAAATTCACAACATTTTCTTATAGGCAGTCGTCAACCCTCAATATATTAAAATAAAAAAAAATAAAAATTCTCAACACGTTAAGGCAGTCATCAACCCACATTGATCAAAATAAAATAAAATTTTAGATGTTGTGAGATTTTTTATGTTTCCAAAATTTCTCTTATATTTTTGAAGTCACTTTTAAGATATCATATACTATATAATAAAAGTCAGGCTTAGAAACCATGGTTGAGCAAAGTGGCTTCACTAAATTGCAAATTTTTTTTAGCTTTTTAGATTTTAAGAAAAACTATATAAAATTTTTCTTCTCTTATAATTTCTAAGTTGATAAAATTCATAATTTGATTACAATCCAAACTCTATCTTAATTTAATTATAATCCAAATTCTTCACCTAATCCATCTAATCTTTATTTTTTATAATATATTTGTTCTTATTAATTTCTTTGGATACAATAATTGTAGGGTTAGGATTTGTGGCCCAAGCCCGAAAACAATGAATTTGTAGAGTGTGGGTGATAGAATTAGGTTAACTATGGAACTAACAACGATTGATCGCAGCATACAAGTACAAACCAGCGTCAAAATATACGTAAAAACCAAGTAAGATCAAATCCGAAGAGACTTATGATAAATTGAATATCAGTTACAATTCTTTCTTGTTCTCTTTTTCCTCCCCCCTCTCATTAGGAACCCTTCTTCTTTGTATATCCTCCTCCACTGCCATCCCCATTGTCCACTTGTTCTCCATCCAGCTCCCTACTTGAGTGAATGTCATGTCATGTATCTCCCTTAGCTTTCGTGAATGACGGTAGCTCAAGTTGTACTGTTCAGAGGTCTTCTCCACATAAATGCGGCCAGAAAAGTTGCTGCAGTGCATTTAATACGGTGGTGGCCGTTTTTCCTTTTAGGTATTTCTCCATTCCTCTTATCTCTAGGCGTGTCTAAAGTTTATCCAAATTGCTGAAGTCACTAGTAAATTCATTTGGACCCTCCAGATATTTATATGACCCAAAAATCCTTTCATCCGAGGATGATCGTCTCTTTGGAACACTGAGGCTCTCTTCGAACAGAGCTTCTTTGTCCCCATGTATCCTTCTTTCACGCGAAACACCCCTCGACAATTTTATCCTCCTCGGACATACACTAATCTTCTCATTGGGTTTTAGGCTCACTATGTATGGCTGGGCTTTACACCCCCCCCCCCCCCCCCACACAATAACAATAAGCGTTTTAGCAAAATGTGTAACCTACCATAAGTATTTTCTAAAATTTTAAAAAGAGATTAAATTTAGTTGGTTGGTCTATCTAAAATATTATCAACAAAGCTTAAAATGAATAGGATAGAATTACCTAAAAAAAGGAATAGGATTAGAAAGTAACAATGACCCAACTAAAATTACGTTCCTTTTGTTAATATATTCAATTTGTTTCACGTATTAGAAAGCAACAATGATTTCATTTTTGTTTAATTTTTTTAATTTTTTTTATTTTTTTTTAAATTTTTTTTTAATTTTTTTTTTTTTTTTTGTGTGTGGATAAATATGCATTTTATGTCATCCTTTTCCTAATAATCAAGTAACAAAAGAAAGTAGTGTTGAGGTCTAAAAATATCATAACACCAAAGCCCAAAAAAATAGCACAATGAGCCAACTCCATGGAAAGTAATATCAAAGTAGTTGAGCTCACCACAAGGGAAAAGGATGGTAAGCCCAAAAGATCTAAAGCCTAGAACCCACGAAAGGATAGGCCTTAGAAACAAGTGAACGGAAGAAAAGAAATAAGCCCAGCCTGCCAAGATCAGAAAATCCAAAGAAATCCAGTAGAAAGAACTGGCCCGGGATGTATTGAGATTGCCAGGGGCTCGAGATCCTCGGGCGTGCAACACAGTTGGGAAGGAGATTGAGAAAGTTCGAAAAGAGCACCCAGAAACAAAAAAACAAAAAAAAAAAATTGAAGGACAGATATGTCCTTCTCAAGCACTCAATGATGCAGTAAGGAATCAGAAGGCTTGGAGTAGCCATTCGTGAACAAAGGGGTGGTACCTCGGGGAACCTAGAATGAAGAATTATAAAGGGAAGTAACTGGGAAAACCTTCAACTCAATAGGAATGAATTCCGCTCATTTGGGAAAAATGACAAGAAGAATGACAACCAAAAGCTGAGTTTGAAAAAGGTAAGAAGCTTTGAAAGAAGAGAAATTGGAGATCAGCTCCCTAAGGACACCCCAGAATGGAAAGTTAGCAAGGGGCTTTCAGGGATACAGTACCAAAAGGAGAAAACTATGAGGAACAAGGAAAGGACCAGCCCTCTGAGTGACTAGCACAATACGGGCTCGTACACCAGAACCCTAGAGTGACACTATAAAAGGGAGAAGCAGCCAACATTGAAGGGGCATTCAGGAAGAGAAAATCACAACAGAATTACTGAGAAAATTCTGTCAAAAAACTCAAAGAAAGTATGGAAATATCACTGGTATCGTAGAAACAATTACTGTAGAACATACTTGGATTCAAAGAGATTCAAACTTTACAAGTTCTAGAGGCTTAGATAGCCATTTAAGTCTGTAATTTTTGAGCTTATTTGGACCTTGTGACGTGTCTTAGTAAACGTATTGTAATCCACAACTAAGAAAAAATAATGAAATATTTCATACTAATTTGAGGATCCTTAACAGTTACGTGTTTCATTATTACGTTTTTTTCTTTTCCTTGCTATTCAATATATATATATTCTTGCTTGCTAGTATGTACGTATTGTAAGATTCTTGTTTTGTGCACCACTTGGTTTGTAAAATAGCTCATCTAGCTACGATGAACCAAGCTCAGTCCCTTCAAACTACAACAAGAGAGCCCGGGGTCCTTGCTTCGACTTGAGCCTAGACACTGTTCAAAAAAAGGACTCTCACAAGTAGTATTTGATTTACAACTACAACTACATTTGTATCTATCTAAAATGTTATCAATAAAACCTAAAATCAATAGGATAGAATTACCTATATATAAAAGAGGAAAGAATTTAAATAAAAAAGAGTGATAAAAAATATGTGAAAGAAAAAAGATAGAATTTAAAAAAAAAAAAAACGTGAAACAAAAATATATATTTTTTTACTATGTTTCTTCTTTTTTTGTGGATAATTTGCATCTTATGTCATGTTTTTCCTAATAATAAAGTTAAAAAAAAAAAAAAAAAGTATTTGAGTTTCACCTAAACTCTTTCTTTTTGTTCATATCATGTTCTTCACAACTTAAAATTCTTTCTATATATACACATGGTTTTTTAGTGTATTATTCTTTGTACTATGTACCTTACAATTATTTACTATATTCTCCCCTTCTCCTCTCTACCCTACTTACAACCTTGCAGGTATTTTTGTTTTCTTTCATCAAATTGAATAGATTTTGTGTATTAGTTGCCTTTTTATTAAATATTATATGATGTTTATCAACAAGTTTTATAGATAGGGTGAAATTCTATGTTTGATTGCACCTTTTAGTTTTTTTTTTAGACGTCAATATAGCAAGCAATATATTTGTATTTTTTATTTTCTTATCACATGTTTATTTGTTGTTGACATCAATATTTTATTGTACGTGGATTTAATTTATTATGGTTTTTGTTTGGTGCTTTGTTCCACGTAATCTATTTTGTTTAATCCATTTTCATTTTTTTAATAGTTTAGAAATTTGGATATTTTTTCATTAATGAATTAGGATTTTGGCTTAATTTTGTTTTTAACTGTTTCAATTATTGAATTCATTATTTTTTTCATGTGTAATATTAATATCTGTGTTTTTTTTTTGAGAAAAAAATAATATATGTGTACTTAAAAGCTAAAACACAATACAATTACAAACATTACTTTAAGTTAGGGTGTTATATTTATTTATTTATTAATAAGTTAAATGTTACATTAAGTTAGGGTATTATATTTTTATTTATTATTAAGTTAGAATGTGTGATATAACTTATAACCATTTGAATAAAATCAACACTAAAACAAATTATTTAAATGTTAAAATAAGAGATAAAAATTAAATTTCTTTTAGGTGTACATGTACAATTTATTTTTTAATCTTATATTTTGAATTAATTCTTTTAGGATGATCCCCTCTTCATAAATAAATAGGAATTATTAAAAAAAAATTATATAAGTTTTTATTGATCATTGTAATTAGATATATTATATATAAGGACAAATATACAAAATTCAATTATTTTTTAGATTTATAAAAAATAGATATATTTTTTGTTTTTATATTTTATACACACACACATATATATATATATATATAGTAGAGAGAGAGAGAGAGAGAGAGATTTCATTAATAATTGTTATACTATTTTTACAATTTGCCATAGTTTTTAAAATATTTTATAATATTTGTTTTTGAAAAAAAAAATGTCAAACTTAAACTTACATAATATGCATCTTCCATGTAACTTATATTATCAAAATATTTTTATTAAGCCGTACATTACATGGGCACAATACTAGTTATGATTAAAAATTATGCCTTCTAAATTCTAAATGGATACCCATCTTATAACGTGGACTTTAGCGGATTATTTAGTTAGAATATTGTTTCACCAATCATGTAGCCTGAAGTGGAAAAATAAAAGATGATCTCATCAATCAGTTTGTCAGATTTGGAAGCATGCCTGGTTTATCCATTCCTTTTTTCTTTTTTTCTTTTATAAATGGGATATCCATTCTTATACTACAATCTCAAAGGATTAGGTAACTAATTATATGCCACAAAACAAGTCTGCAATTGTCATTACAGTCATAAACTCATAATTAAATATGTATAGCAAACAAGATGATTTGATCAATCAAAGAAAAAAGAGACACGATTACATCAGTTAATTTATCGGATGTGTATGATTAACTATGATCTTCGTTGAAAATTTGAATGTTTTTGCCTAATATTATACTATGATCAAAAGATAAGGTGATCATCAAATGTAGGCCACAAAAACAAGATTGAAAGGTTTTTAACTCAAAATTTATAGTACTTAAATATAGCTATGAAGATGTCAAAATCGAGGACCTAACACATAAAGACAGTTTTTAACACTTCCTTTCCTAGTGTGCACTCCAATCATGTCAAGTAGCTCAACCCATGGGGAATTCTAGCTAATTGCAACACGTAACATAACACACTCTTTCTATTTGTGTGTTTTTGTTTGTTTAATGTCAACTTTTTTTTGTTTGGCCAAAGTTTGTTTTTCTTCTTTTAACTTGGTTGACCATGATTAGCAAAAGTTTTCCTACTTTTGGTTGATAGCAACATTAAACAGTCAATAATACACCAAATTGGATAAGATTAGGATAATGCCAGAGAATTATTCTTTTTTCTTTAGGATTAAAAAAGTACATCAAAGAGAAACTACTTATGGATTCTAAATGGTGTTTAATCACTAAATGGATTTGTTTTCTTTCCTTTTTTTCCACATAAGCAAGGAAATGGGAACTATGATTCTATGAATATGCTACTACATTTGCTGGATCTGCCGAAAAGAAAGAAAGAGAAGGTACAAATGGAGAGGTAAAAAAATTGGTGCACCTTGCTAAACAGAATTCAAACTTGAAACTAAGGGTCCATTTATTGGGGGATGAAACAGTGGGAGGAAATGGAAAAATGAGGAGATAAAAAAGATTTTGTTTTCCCTCAAGTTGTTTGATTGGAGGAGTGGAAAAATAAAGTAATGGAAAACTTTTTTGTTTAGTTAAAAAAAAAAAAATTGAGATGATAAAAAATGCATATTATATAAATTTACTCTCATATCCCTAGTAGATAATTTTTTTTTAGTAAAAAATATCTTATTATTAGGTTAAAAAAATCCAAAATTGAGATAAAAAGAATAAAGCCAAACGTGTAAGTTAAAATGGAAAAAGAAAAAAAGAAAAAAGAAAAAGAAAATATAAAAATATATGAGAGAGAACTAATGCCATCTTTTTAAAATACCAGGAATAGAGACGAAAAAAAAAAAGGATAGAACATACAATTATATGTGAATTGGGCTAATTGTGATCTACATCCAACATAAAATATGATGGGGAATTAATTTCAATTTTCAAAACGCCTATTCAAACTATCAACTAACTTTTTGATAATTAGATGGTCAAAATAAATGTTTTTTTTTTTTTTTTTTTACAAATGAGGGTATATTAGAGTGTTTTACTATTCTCTCGAGTGTATATAATTCTTTTGTCTCATGTAAACCAAGTTATTACAGAAATGAATTTCTTAAAGGTGGCCGCAACACATTGGTAAAATGTTTTAAAGCCATAATAATAAAGGGATTGTTTGAGCTACAACCTACAATTTCTTGGCGCTACCAGCTCCCTAGTAAGTAGTAAAGTGTCTTACAGCAAGATTAGTAAATGGCAAACTGAATTTTACAACTTTGATGGGGGATTAAAGAAAACAAGGAACTTATAGAAGTCCAATACTAGTTCCTACCCCCCAACAACCACACAATTGGGTCATAAAGATTACAAAAATTTCTTGAATTTTGGTTGGATTTGATTAAGTCAGCCAAAACCAAAACGATAAGATCTAGCTAGCTATTTGACTTGCTCTTTTTTTTTCATATATTCTCAAAATCCAATTATTTTTTGATATTTAATTAATCAATACTTGTTGTCTTCTCCAACTTTGGAAGATAAAGGCACATGGCTAACCCTAACAAAAACACACAATATACACAACCAACCGTATCTTATTATAGTTTATAGAATGAGTTTTCTTATTATAGTTTATAGAATGAGTTTTGAGACTTTTTTGTTTACGTTTTTTGAGGAGCTCTACGGCCGTGTTATGTTCCACGTAGTTGGTTATTAACTTATAATTATAAATCAACTAGCTGAAAATGTCAGGTCGTTTTCTAAACAGTTTTATAATTAATTGATTGTGATTGAACACACGTGGGAAGTGACGTTAAGCATGCAACCTCGAGTTTCACATGTGGCCTCGGTGTCAATAGGATTCTGTTTCCATTCGTATCCCACATTTTCTGACATTGTCCTAATAAATCATTACTTCATTGTTCTAAATTATCGACTTAAAATAACATAATAGTATTAAAATAAAATGAAACAATAATTTATAAGAATACTCTTTCTTCTTATTCATTGGAGCTTTTGTTCTTGTTTTGTGGGACTTTGTTTTTTTTTATTATTATATAGTTTTGTGAAATTATGAATTTGTTCCAATAAGGATGTTTAATGTTTGAGTTATGCTAATGAGTGTTCTTAGAACACTGATTAATAATTCAGTTAATGTTTTTATCCTCTTAGTTTTATTAAGAAATAGCAGTCAAATTGGGAATTGAATCACAGCTAAAAAATGCGGTGAAATTAACATCTTCCATTCATACATATATACTTGTAAAATGTGAGTTACTGCATATAAAATTGCCTTCACGGCTGTTCAAAAAAAAAAAAAAAAAAAAAAAATTGCCTTCATGGTGTACAGGAGAAAAACTATAGAGACGAAAAAAAAAAAAAAAAAAAAAGAAGAAGAAAAGAAAGATAGAACATACAATTATATGTGAATTGGGCTAATTGTGATCTACATCCAACATAAAATATGATGGGGAAATCTTTTGTTTTATTATTATTTTTCTCTTAGTTTTCTTTTCTACATATGAAATTATGAATATACTATAATACTAATAGAGTTATAAATAAAGGCTACACGAAAATAAAGCGTGAAACAATGTAGTCCACGAAGATTATGAAATTACTTCCCATGAATTTCTAGACGGTATTTGATCACAAATAATAATATACGTAATCAATTTTCCTAATCTTCTCTAACCATAGGATTCTTTTGGAGAACCTTTTATAATGACACATTTATCTTCATGTCCTACCTCATATTGGTGTATAAAACCGAATTAATTTCAATTTTCAAAACGCCTATTCAAACTATCAACCAACTTTTTGATAATTAGATAGTCAAAATAAATGGTTTTTTTTTTTTTTTTTGTTGACAAATGAGAGTATCAAATCTCTTATTAGAGTATTTTACTATTCTCTCGAGTGTATACAGTTCTCTCGCCTCATGTAAACCAAGTTATTACAGAAATAAATTTCTTAAAGGTGGCCACAATACTGGTAAAATGTTTTAAAGTCATAATAATAAAGGGATTGTTTGAGCTATAACCTACAATTTCTTGGCGCTACCAGCTCCCTAGTAAGTAGTAAAGTGTCTTACAGCAAGATTAGTAAATGGCAAACTGAATTTTACAACTTTGATGGGGGATTAAAGAAAACAAGGAACTTAGAGAAGTCCAATACTAGTTCCTACCCCCCAACAACCACACAATTGGGTCATAAAGATTACAAAAATTTCTTGAATTTTGGTTGGATTTGATTAAGTCAGCCAAAACCAAAACGATAAGATCTAGCTAGCTATTTGACTTGCTCTTTTTTTCATATATTCTCAAAATCCAATTATTTTTTGATATTTAATTAATCAATACTTGTTGTCTTCTCCAACTTTGGAAGATAAAGGCACATGGCTAACCCTAACAAAAACACACAATATATCTTTTATAGCGAAGCAAAGACGACACCTAGCTAGCTACAAGAGAAAATTTATAATTATATACACAACCAACCGTATCTTATTATAGTTTATAGAATGAGTTTTGAGACTTTTTTGTTTACGTTTTTTGAGGAGCTCTACGGCCGTGTTATGTTCCACGTAGTTGGTTATTAACTTATAATTATAAATCAACTAGCTGAAAATGTCAGGTCGTTTTCTAAACAGTTTTATAATTAATTGATTGTGATTGAACACACGTGGGAAGTGACGTTAAGCTTGCAACCTCGATTTTCACATGTGGCCTCGGTGTCAATAGGATTCTGTTTCCATTCGTATCCCACATTTTCTGACATTGTCCTAATAAATCATTACTTCATTGTTCTAAATTATCGACTTAAAATAACATAATAGTATTAAAATAAAATGAAACAATAATTTATAAGAATACTCTTTCTTCTTATTCATTGGAGCTTTTGTTCTTGTTTTCTGGGACTTTGTTTTTTTATTATTATATAGTTTTGTGAAATTATGAATTTGTTCCAATAAGGGTATTTAATGTTTAAATTATGTTAATGAGTGTTCTTAGAACACTGATTAATAATCTAGTTAATATTTTTATCCTTTTAGTTTTATTAAAAAATAGTAGCCAAATCGAGAATTGAATCACAGCTAAAAAATGCGGTGAAATTAACATCTTCCATTCATACATATATATTTGTAAAATGTGAGTTACTGCATATAAAATTGCCTTCACGGCTGTTCAAAAAAAAAAAAAAAAAAAATTGCCTTCACGGTGTACAGGAGAAAAACTAATATTTCGTAAGAGACTGCAAAAACTTTTGCATCTGCATCATCAGATGACCAAAAAAGGCCACTGAAATAGCCTATATATGTCTCTATTCTCACAGCCAATCTGATATAAATCATGTAACATATGTCTCTGCACATGCATTTGTGGGTTCGGCTAGTTCAAGTTGATCATAGAACTGAAATGGGCAATCATACTTCTTAAAAAGTAGACTCCACATCACATGGTCATCGATCACAATTCCCACTTGACAACTGATATTTATTATCGGACATTTGATTTAACTAGACAGCGCCGGACAACGACAATGATGAACAATAGCAGCAACAATGATAGAAAAACAACAAAAGCACCGACAGCCATTGCGCAAAAATAATTCAAAATCTCGCTTATTATGTTGTAAAACAACATCAATCATGTTCTTGTCACATTAATTTATTTTTTGTAATAAAATTTATATTAATTTTAGTATTTTTCAACTAGTAATTATATTTTGTTTGTATGAAGTTCTAAAAATTTAAATGATAAGAGGATTGATTTAAAAGGCTGTTCACTCTCTGCAAACAATTTGTGAATCCATTATTCAATAAATAAATGGTGAATCAATTAAAATAAACAATAATTTTAGAGATAATTGCACAACTGCAAGTCTGCAAAGTGTCAAGTTTTAAATAGTAGGTAAAAATGTGATGATAGTAATAAGTTCAAGTGAGAACTATCTGGAAAAGCTTATTAACTCAATTATTGTGAAAAATTTTATGAAAATTGTTGTTTTTTAGTATTATTATAAAAGGATTATATAACACAATCTAAAGTGGCAAGAATAATTAAGTGAATCCACTGGTTTATTTAAATTGAGGAATAAATTATTTTTTAAAAGAGAAAATAGAGGAATAATTAAGTGAATCCACTGGTTTCATGAAGATAAATTATAACTTATGATATATTTATTTTGATCACATGAATATTAGCATTGCTAATCTACCAAGAGCCTGATAGCTGATTAATTGATACATTTTGGTGTTTCCAAATAAGACATTCATAATTAATTCAAATCTTTCTTTTTTATTGCAACTATCAAATTATCACAAAATGATTATTTTCATTTGACTGAAGTACATTATACACAATAAGAAAAAAGTCAAAATATTGAGCTTAATGTCAATGGCTTGAATCATTATTCCTTGGCATTATGGCATATTAAGATGTAGCAAACCAAGATGTACAGGATAAGTATGGCATTTCAAGGGCGGGGGGAGTAAGACTAAGAATAGTAAAAAGAAATAAGGACTTAAATTTACTTGCATGTCCCCTTTTTTCTTTTTTTCTTTTTATTTTTGCATTTTGTTTTTTTGGGGGGGGGGGGGATCATGAAAAAAAAACCCCTTTCTTAGTCAAGAATGAGAAGTATTCTATAATTCAAAATTAAATTAACATATGAAAAATAAAATAGCATTGGTTTAATGTTAAATAAAATAAATAATGAAAAGAGATAGAATAGTTGTTTCTTAATGCATACCAACTCAACCATCTATCAAAAGGAAACTCTACATTCTTTCAAATCAAGATTATAATTTATGATTAATTTTTTACTAAATTTCATAACAATTTCTCTTCAAGACTATGCTCGCTAAGGCTTAGCTCTATATCTGGTTTGGCTTTGCATTTAAAAAAAGAAAAAAAGAAAAAAAAAAAAAGGCTATGCTCCAATGAACCAATATCGATTTCATTAATTTTAAAATTTTTCAAAATTTTGGTTAAGCATTTTCAAAAATCAAGATATCAACACTAGAGGTTCACAATGCTCCATGAGAGAGAGAGAGAGAGAGAGAGAGAAAACAATTTTCAATTGCTGTGTTGATTTAGAAATTTATAATTGGAGATTTTGGGAAAGAAAAATAAGGATTTGTTTATCATGTTCATCCCAATAAAATGATAAAAAGAAAAAAAAAATTAAGTATTTAAATTTTTTTAAGTTATGTAATTATATGTAATAAGTAAATCCATGTGTCAAGACTTAGTTGGGTTAACTAGCATATGTGGTAGGTTTAAATGTCACTTAACATTAAACCCATTTGTAAGGAATAGATGGAGGGATTACGTGCCATTCAACACAATCCCTAACGTTAGAAAAGCATATCAAAATTTTGAAAATTATAAAACAAAAAAATAACCCAAATTTTAGGGGTGTGAATAACTTTATTAGTTCCAATTTCATAGAAAAATACTGAAAATGGACAGTGAGATAGTGAAAAATGCTTTCACACTCAAACATTTGCGAGTTGCACAATTTGCCAAATATATATACTATCAAATTAATGATATATAGGACATTGTCATCATTTGTATTACTCCATTGACGCCAATGCACACTCTTGAAATTGAAATAATGCTACCATATATACCTATAGCTACAGCACCCATCAAGTTCCATACCAGAATCTCGAGGTGCTCTAGAGGTTGGAGATCCAAAACTAATTGATTATTGAATATAGACCCTGATTTAAGGGCTAAACTCATTTTTTATACTTTTTTTTCTTTGGCAATTAAGATGTAGATGCAGTCATTAATAAACAAAATTGAACTATGTTATTCGATTTTAGGTTCCCCAAATTCTGGTGGCACAGTATCATGTAGTTTTTAGAGACCCAAATTAAGATCCAAAAAATTATTATTATTTTTTGTACCCTTATTCTTTAATCATTACAATGTGGCTACATTTTGTACTTCTTCTCGTAAATAAACAAAAATTAATCTTTGTTAATCAACTTTGGGTCCCCAAATTCCGGTGTTCTCTAGTGGTTAGATGACCCATAGATCCCAAACTAATTGATTATTTATTGACTCTGATACAAGGATTAACGTCCAAACTTCTACCTTCTTCTTAATTTGGTCACAAATTAACAAATAAAATCTAATAACTTCAAATCTATTTTAACTACGGAAAAGCACGTGTCTAAATATTCAAGAGGTAATGATAATGAATTGCCTCAGCAATAAGAAATTTAGGAATACAATAACTTTTAGAATTGTTAAATTGACAAATTTTAATTGGTGTACAATAAAAATACGTCAGTGATGATTCTATATGAAAATGATAATACAGATCAATACAATATTATCTTAATATTTTGAAGAAAAAAAAGTTGTTGGGTATATAATTAGTTTTGTCGCTTCAAAGTTTGTCTCACATGTAAAACATAACATCCAAGTGATATTTATTTGAAGGAACATCAAGTCAATTTTGAAGCTCTTTAGGAAATATGATTTGTTCTAGATCTAATTCGGTAATTATCTTATGGTTTTATAAGGTTGTTCATACTTTTGCCAATATTTTTCTGGTATTGCTTTTAAAACACATCCTCAACTATTATCTGAAGCATATGCTTCAAGTATAAATTTATATCATTTTTTAGGAAAATAAACTTTTGGTAAAAAAATTTTCTAATTTTTTTATTTATTTGTCTTATTAATTCCGAGTCTTTTCTATCCAAACAAATTCTTTTTCTTTTTTAATTTTTTCGAAAATAGGATTTCTTTTTTAGATTCAGAAAAAAAAAAAAAAAAAAATTCAAGCAAGTAAAAAAGAAAAGTACCAATAGCCCATCACTAGATTACAAGAAAACTCCGTAATAACAAGGAGAACACTGTCTTATTAACAATGGTGTACAATGTGAGAAAACAGGCAATGCACTATTAACAATAAAACAACAATGGTGTACAATGTGAGAAAATAGGCAATGTACTATTAACAATAAAACAACATTATTTATTTATTTTTTAATATTTTTTTTCCCACATTGAAATCTCTATCTAACAAGTAACACCCAAACACACACAACACAAATACAGGCTGTTAACGTTGGATTCTCTCCAAGGCTAAGACAAAGCTCCAACTGTAAGCTTAAGCTTCAGCTTCTGCATTCACGCACACACAAACATAAATGTATACAAAACCCTACATGACAAAACCATCAATTACAATAACAAAAACCAATCATATAGATACAATTATAATAATAAAAAGCCCATAGATATATAAATAATTCAGTTTCTTATCCCAATTTTTTATTTTTTATTTTTCCTTTTTCTATTACAACTAATGAATGAGAATCCCTCCCAAATTACTAACAAAAAAAAAAAAAAAAATTACAGACAGCAATGAAGGAAACTATCTTCCTTTCCACATTGAATTCCCTTTCATTTTTTTTTTCTAACAAATTAAGCAGCCGTGGCCATGGTTTTAATTATACATACCATGGTCATAGACTATATAACATATATATATATGTGTATATAGTTGGTCTGGTCATGTTTCCAAAAACCCAGTCATCCTAAGAATTGAATTCCGAACTTTGCTTAAATCTCTTCCCTTGAGTGTCCTCCCATTGCCGGTGCAAACAGAGAAGGCCATTTTTTCGGCTACTCGGCGCCCCGTGATCACATGGGGCGGCACCATTTCTTCGTCTTCTCGTTCTTCATCTTCAAAGCTATTGTTATCCCCGTGGTGGAATATGCTACCCGGGATATTCACCGGGAGCGAATTCGCCATTCTTTTATTGTACTCCTTGGAGGATTTGTTGTTGCTGTTTCGTGACACGCGCGAGTTATGATGATTCATTTCTTGATAATCAAAGCAAGTATTGTTGTTTTTGTTCGCCCCGTGATCACATGGGGCGGCACCATTTCTTCGTCTTCTCGTTCTTCATCTTCAAAGCTATTGTTATCCCCGTGGTGGAATATGCTACCCGGGATATTCACCGGGAGCGAATTCGCCATTCTTTTATTGTACTCCTTGGAGGATTTGTTGTTGCTGTTTCGTGACACGCGCGAGTTATGATGATTCATTTCTTGATAATCAAAGCAAGTATTGTTGTTTTTGTTGTGGCGGTGGACATGGTGGTGATGGTGATCGGGGAAGATAACATCGGATTCTTGAAGCTCTTGAAGATCTTTAGCCATAGGAGAAAGTGAAGGAATTGAGAAATATATAACACAATGAAAATGAAAATGAAAGAACGAACGAACGAATGAATGAGAGAAAATTGGGTTAATGGAACAGTGAAGGAATGCAAATGAGGTTGGGGATTTTATAAGAGAATATGTTGTGTAAATCGTAGTGAGTACACTTTCGATTAATTGTTTTTGTGTTGTGGGATGGCGTCACCATATACAAAGCGTTGAGTGCGGTCCCCGCTTCCTCTCTTTATATATATGAATAAAACAGTTTGTGTATTGGTTTTGTATTTTTATGGCGTATTATATATGATCTATGATGTGTGTTTCTCTCTCTTACTTAGTCGGCTGCCTAAAACAGCTCCTTTTCTTACGGCTCACGGATCTGTTTTAATTTTTTGTGTTGTTTTTAATTTCTTTCTTTTTTGGCTACTAGTAGCTTGTGTGGCTAAATGCATTGACTTGACAAAATTGGCTCACCTATTAATTGAGGTTGTGGTATTGTGTTTGAAACGCAAGTGTATCTGTACTGTACATGCATGGTTTTTACTCCTTTATTTACTCACTCCTATTAGAATTTAATGCATGTATTTGTTCTTCAAAATGACCCTTTCAAGCATGAATTAGAGATATCTAGAACTATGATTCTGCAGAGACTTCAAATATGTTCGGCCGTTGAAGAAAAATGTTGTGTGTTTGTATACATCATGGCATCACTTCTATTGCGTTCATAAGTTTGATACTTGTGGAAACATGTGTTGGAAATGTGGAAAGTATTGTCATGGGGAAGAAATACTTTCTAGGCTATGTTGATAAAATGTTGTCACTTTGAGTAAATTTTGTAGAAATGGTTTGGTTTTTTTTGGGGTGCTAAATATAACTTTGAAATGTCATTGCATGGGACAGAGAGCAAAGAAGCCATATTGGTGTCATCATTTTGATTTTAGTGATAAGAGGTGTTATCATTATGCTTGTCATCAAATTGCTAGTTGCTATAATATCAGCCTTTTAATGAATTGTATTTTTTTTTTCTTTTTCTTTTTTTAATGTTTACACCATTAAATAATTTTCAAGCAATTCATGCATTACCTTATGAAAGAAATAAAAAATAAAGAAATAAAGGCAGTAAAAGTGTTACACGTATTCTTACAATTTAATGCGTGATGAATCGGGAAGATAAATCTTCTAATCAAGATTTATAAATGCCTCCTCCCACCCAGTCAATTACATGTTCAAATCTGTCTACTGATTAAAAGCTCTGACAAATGAGAAAGCTAAGGCCAAGGAAAAAAAAAATAAGTTTACAGAAATAATCAACCTAGAAATACTATTTTGGTAGTAAGTTAAATATTTCAACCAGAGAAATGTTATATCTATAATATTTTTACAACAAATTATAAGTAGTAAATTATAATTATAATTTGAACTTACTACTAAAATTACTTTTTAATTCACTAATAATAACTCGTAATAACCTATTACTCAAGATTTGTTATTAAAATATTGTGAAAATTTTATGTACATAATATTTCTTTTTCAACAATGGTGTTCTAACTCTAAGTCTCATAAAAAAAAAAATGGTGGTCTAAGACTGCTGGTATAGTTTGATGATTCAAGCATCAAACACTAAGCTTTAAAAAAAAAAAGTTAATAAATGTTATAAAAGTATTGATTTAGGGAATATTTTTTTAAAAATTTTATGAAAAAATAACTGTTTTTTTTAAATATATTTTTATATTTCATAAGAAAGTGGTATGAAATCTTTTTTTTAATTAGCTAAAAGTGTATATAGCCAGTTTTATCTTTTGGTGTATATAGCCAAAAGTGTCATAGCATGTTTCATATTTAAAAAAGAAAAGAAAAAGTCTCATATATAATATATGTACCCAACATATATTAAAAATTGGTATTAAAATACAGTATAGATTTGTGATTTAATCCAAACAATTACAACTTGTAGTGTATAAGTAAACTGTAAGCCAAAAGTGTCATAGCATGTTTCATATTTAAAAAAGAAAAAAAAAAGTCTCATATATAATATATGTACCCAACATATATTAAAAATTGGTATTAAATACAGTATGGATTTGTAATTTAATCCAAACAATTACAAATTGTAGTGTATAAGTAAACTGTAAAGACTTTTATACCTGAAAAGACATAAATAATATTGGTAGGACTTTTTATGTAGAGAGTGAGCTAGGCAGTAGGCTGAGAAGAACCTCTCAAGCCTAGCTAGCCAATAATTTGCTCACCGTCACCGCTGTAATACTGTAGATCAGTCATCTCATCTGATCTGCCTCTCTCTCATTACTGTTCACTAATGTAAATGATTGGGTAAAGACGTAGGTGCAAAGCTAATAAGCTATGATATACTGAGCCTCGATCGGCGCATCAGACGGCTTCAAATAAGCGTCGTAGAGCTAGCAGTGGGAACCCAGTTCCCGATAAGTACGGGTGGGTCTACCTAACGTTATCCACTAATAAATGACCAAAACCCAAATCAATTTTTTTTTTTAAGAAAAGAAGTTCTGATGATACAATTATTTGCATAATTTTATACATAATTTATTTATAATTTATTTACGTGATGAGTTATGATTGGTAGAGAGGTGGCGATAAATCACCTCTTTACCAATTACAACTCGCCCATAATGAGTTGTACGCAAAATTATGCAAATGGTTGTGTTTCCAGAATTTTTCTTTTTAAAAAGACAACCTTGGCTACGAGCCTACGAGAGAGGGACCAGCGGAGAATGATTCTGTATACGACAAATCACATAGTGCCCGACACGTGGGTGATATGACATCATGACTTAACCCCACGAACACAAGCCATGGACAGTGAGAGAGAGGTCCAATCCAATCACTCATCATCAAACTCTTTTAAAACTTGTGATGAAAACCCAAAAACAAAAACCAAATTATTCTACAAACTACAAAGGAATCTCAATTATTCTGCTTTGATGCCACGCGTTGTCGCCGTTGTTTTCGTGTAAAAGTCTTATTTCTGTGGTACTCGTATGAGTGACTCAGGGGTTCTCTCTCTCTCTTCTTTTATTTATTTATTTATTTTTATATATTTAAAAATATATAATACTATTTTTTTTTTGAATTATTATTCATTTGGTGAAGCAATGTTCGCAAAAGTCTTCCTACAAGTGGGATAATTCCGTTTTTTGTTTTTTTGTTTTACGTTGTTTAGGAAGCAAACAAACACATTTACGTCCGTTCTAGAGAGAGAGAAAGTGTGTTGTTTTCGGACAAACTATTGGAAAAAAAAAAAAAAAAGAAGAAGAAGAAGACGTTTACAGCTCTGAATTTTATATTTTCAATTACCAGTGCTCCGTGTTAATACTTTGGCCGAGTAATCTTACAGACAACAATTAATTTATAATAGGTAATATTATCTTTTGTGATTAGAATATTATTACATTTATTTAGATCAAACATTGAAAATTGTTATTGGTTAAATCAACTAGTAAAATATTTTATTGTCGAATAAAAGATTTGAAAATTAAATTTCGTTTACATTAAAAACTAATTGGTGTTATGGGTTCTAGTTAACTCAACTGGTAAAGTCTTTGATAGTTGAATAGGATATCTGGAGTTCAATTCCTCACCTCTACAAAAAACCAATTCGTATTTTAATATAATGATAAAGAGTATAATCATCAAAAGCAAACGTCATAAATTGAAACTCTATAAATAAATAAATAAAAACTTTTGGTGTTTTGGCCTGAGGAAAAAGATCGAGAAATCATTATTAACCCATAGGTTAAAATACTATTCCATCCAAAACAAATTTTAGAGTTCTTCCATTGTCATAATAAAATCTCATAACATTTTCACAACAAACTGAATTATCAACCCACTACTATAGATTAAAATAAAATAAAAAGTATTACAATTAGTTAGGTCAATACGTTTATGTCCATTCTAGAATCAAGAGAGAGAAATAGTTGTTTTTGGAAAAAAAAAAATCCACTATTGAAACAAATTTTAGAATTCTATTGCAATAACAAAATTCCATAATATTTTTATAACAAATTAAATTATCAACCTACAATAGATTAAAATAAAAAAGAAGAAGATTATATTAGGACCCACCATAATTTAAAACAAGTGTATTGTGAAAAATAATGTAAATTTTTTTTTAATACTTAAACTTTTTTCAAATTATATTATGCATCAATTACAACTAATTAGTTCAATAGTTGTCCCAACAAGTTAAAAGTTGTGAAAAAATTTATAAAAAATTGTAATGTCATTCAACTTATTAAATGTTAAAATGACAAATCAGCTTTTGGATAAGTTTTAAGTTAAAAAATTGTTCGTGCGTATAAAAAAGAGTCAGGTTTAAATTGAATTTTCTTACTGTGCATGAATTATAATACTGTTCTTTTCTTGGTCCAAATTTATTGGTTAGATTATATGGTAGGAAATTGGTTGAATTGACCCCTCAGGGTACTTTGAAGTTTTCCCCTCAAAAGAAAAAAAGGTACTCTGAAGTTTGAATAGTTACTATATAAAAATATTAAAAAAAAAAGAAAAAAAAAGAAAGAAAAGACTTCTAAAAGGAGTACTAAAAAATTAAAAGGCTCTTTGAATAGTGAGTTTTTCAAATGACTGAAATTAATGTTGAAGTCAAAATTGTTTGTGTGCACTTCTGGTTTAGAACAGGTACTGTAATCGATGGATTGAAAAATGAAAAACATGAGAAGTTAACAAAAAGTGAAAATTCAAAACCTAGAGGTATAGTATAATAATCAACTCTTGTCTCCACATTATCATGTCTGGAATTTTTTTTTTTGTTTATTATTATTATTATTATTATTATTTTGAGAATTATTATGGCTGGTATTCAAGACCCATTATTGGAAATAACTATCAAGACTCCTTAATGTAAAAGAGTAATTTTAACTGTAAATTTAAATTAGAACCGTTAACTTTCTCAAAAAAATTATAACTAGTAATAATCTATTACTTAAAAATTATTATAAAAATATTGTGAAAATATCATAAACGTAATATTTTTCTATATATATAAGCCAGTCCAATTCACTAACTTAGAAATAGTTCAAAAATAAAAAATAAAAAAGGAGAAGGAAAAACGAAAAAGATTTTTTTTTTTTTTTGGTTAAGAAAAATAAAAAATGATAAGGAAAACGATCTAGAGAGCAAGAAAACAAAATTAAAAAACCGTAGAGAAAGAATGGAAGATACGTCACACGTATAGAGGGATACTGGGTGAGGTGGTCCAACAACATAGGATTTGATAGAGGCTTGCCTTAAATGGTAACTTGAAGAAGCTATACTCTTTCTTTTCAGTGAAAATGACTGGCTGTAAATCTCAATGTTGACAAAAGATATTTGGGAGGAGTACTCCTCTTCCAGCTTTAATTTCCTTCGCATGTTCTATTAGATATTTGTTTTATGGGATTTATTAACTTGTGCCGGCATATATTAGTAATTTATGTTATTTTTATAGAAAAACAAAAAAAAAATAATTCACTGTTTTGATAACTTTTTTTTTAAATTTTTCATAATTTTTTCTTTTTTAAAATGAATGGTTAATATGCGACTTAAGAGCACATATTAACTGGACTCTTATTTTATATTAACAAAAAAATAGCACAATATTTTCACTACAAATCTCAATATTGTAGGTTGATAAATTGTTGTCATAACTAAAAATAATAAATTAATGGTGAATTTAAATTGAAAACTTTTTTTTTCCTAAAAAAATTGAAAACCATTATAAAAAAAAAAAAAACCGGTAAGACCCTAACAGATAAGGCTTGTTGTGAAAATATTATAGGCATAACTTCTTCTTTCTTTTTCTTCAATAAATTAATAATGACTTCAGACGGAACATCTTCTTTCGTTTTCTTCAATAAATTGATAATGACTTCAACCTTATCTGTGGTTGCAGTTTACACTCACGTACTATTGGTATATACAATTTTTTTTTTTCTTTTTTTTTGGTCGTGGTTTTCGGTATTCGATGAATACTCACATTGAATACAAATTTGAACCTGGAATCAATTTGTGGTTGAATTCGATTGTAATTAATATTTTGTGGGTTTTCCTAAATTTTCACAAATCCTTGTTTAATCTATTAATCTATATTCTTAGATTGTTAACCTGAGAAGTTGGGGCTCTAGGAAGGCCAAATCCTACGGTTAACGTTATTCTTTTTTGGGATAATTATAGTAAACTCACTTGTAATTAAACCCATTTTTACTTTGCTTACTTGTGATTCAATTATTGACACTTTACCCACCTGAACTTCAATTCGTTACCCACATCATCCTTAGACGTTTGAAAAACACATTTTTAAGGAAAATCAAATGTAAAAAAAAAAAAAAAAAAACACTAGGGTTTTGATTGCTTAAGGACTTCTATAAAAACAAAGTGGAGGAATAGCACACAAATCAAAGGCCTCAATGAAAATCAAAATATTGTTATGCAAATCTCAAGAATTCTGAGTGTTGTTTTAAATCGCCCAATTTCTTTGAACTTTGATCGAGACTCTATCTTGATTTGATTTTCACTCCATTCTGAGCGTGAACTTTCTCCATGGGATTTCAATGATTTTCCTGCATCTTTAATAATTTCCTTCAGTTGATCTGTATAAGCCATTCTTGAATGCTTTATGCCTTCAATTGTAAAAAAAAAAAAAAAAAACACTAGGGTTTTGATTGCTTAAGGACTTCTATAAAAACAAAGTGGAGGAATAGCACACAAATCAAAGGCCTCAATGAAAATCAAAATATTGTTATGCAAATCTCAAGAATTCTGAGTGTTGTTTTAAATCGCCCAATTTCTTTGAACTTTGATCGAGACTCTATCTTGTTTTGATTTTCACTCCATTCCGAGCGTGAACTTTCTCCATGGGATTTCAATGATTTTCCTGCATCTTTAATAATTTCCTTCAGTTGATCTGTATAAGCCATTCTTGAATGCTTTATGCCTTCAATTGCTTTTGCATTCATGAGAAGCTTGTGTACATCCTTTAAACGACTTTGTAGTTGTGTGAACTTATCCATGGCTTGCCCTTGACTGAGCTGATTGTGAAAGTTGTTTAGAAGAGAAGAAATACCATCACCATTGGTTGTTGTGGCCTGAGATGAAAACATTTGCTTTTTCTGGGACCGATGGACAGATTTCAGTGGATCTCTTCTAACAAATTTGAAGTCACATATGTTCTTATGTAGAATAGGGAGCCATAACATTCTATCATAGTACACATAGCTCTTCTTGAGCTTACATCTTACTATCCAATTACCAATATAGAAAACCAAGCTCATTCGATTTGCTATTTTAAGTATGCCATCCATGTCTTGTAGTAGTTCATTTATGGTCTCCTCCACAAGCTTCACCCAGGCCTTCTCTGTTTCAGTGTACATTCTTAGCCCATCTAAATCTTCCAAGAAAGCAAGCAGTAGCTTTAGCGGATTTGTGTGCTATTCCTTTACTTTGTTCTTATAGAAGTTCTTCAACGGATTTCCCTAAAAATGTGTTTTTCTAACGTCTGAGGGTGAGGTAGGTAATGGATGGGTAACAGATTGAAGTTCAAGTGGGTAAAGTGTAAATGATTGAACCATAAGTAAACAAAGTGAAAACGGGTCTAACCACAGGTGGGTTTACTGTAATTATCACTTCTTTTTTCTTTTTTAGAATTTTTGTTCATAGTGAGAATGTATATCAAGATTTTTCATGGTTTAAGAATGCTAACCAGTTTTTGGTGTAGTTGATTTTGATTTTTCTAATAGATCATTATCAAATGTCAAAAATCAGTTTGTGTTGAGACTGATGCAAACACTAAACGACAAGATGGCTTAAACGACAATCAAGATCATAAGTAGAAGAGCAGACAACATGCTACAAGTCTGATGGATTAGCACGTGTGAAGGAAAGAAGGAAAGTCAGTTAGAAGCTCCAGTTCTCATGTTCTTATTGGTGTAGTCATAGTGGCAGTTATACTGTTAGAGTAGTTAGTTTTGGTGCCAATTTACTTCTCTGTTTCTTTATATATGTATGTATATATTGACTAGCTTGTAAATTAACATTACTTGATTACTGAATTAAATCAATTGAGAAGTTTTCTTTCATTCTCTAGAAACTTACTTTCTTTACATGGTATCAGAGCAGATTGCTATTGCTTAAGCTCTGTTTTTCCCTTTTTTTCTACTTTCAATCCGATTCTTGATTTCAAGTTCTTGAAGCTTCTTTAATGGCTTCCATGATTGATTCTTCACAATCTATCCCTGCTTCCACAATAACCCTTCATAGTCTATCTTTTTCAAGCACAGTAATGGCAAACGAGTGCCAACAATCCTTATTTTCTTCCAACAAATGAAAATCCAGGCTTTGTTCTCACTTTGCAGACTTTGTCTGGCCCTGAAAACTACATGAGTTGGGCTAGATCAGTGTTTCTGGTTTTAAGTTCTAGAAACAAATTTGGTTACATTAATGATTCAATCATAGAACCAGATCCTAATTCTCCATTGTTCAATTCTTGGAGTCATTGCAACATCACAGTGCTTTCATGGCTGACCAATTCTCTCAGCATGGAACTCAAAGCAAGTGTGATGTACATCAATAATGCAAGGGATCTGTGGATTGATCTTAAGGATAGGCTTTCACGGGGTAATACTCCAAGATTGTTTGAGCTTGAGAAAGATATTTCTCATCTTTCAGAAGGTTCACCCTTGGTGAGTTCTTATTCACCAAGTTCCAAACATTGTCAGATGAATTTGCCAATTATCAACCTTTTACATTTTGTAATTGTAATTGTGCTTGTACTTGTGGATCCAAGTCTTCGCAATTGGATGCCCAATATAAGGAAACCTCATTGGTCAAATCATGTTGATTGAGCCTTTCCATTCACTTAGCAAGGTGTGTTCTTTGATCTTGCAAGAAGAAAAGAGAAGGAATATAGGTCATGGTGTTAATATGGTCTATCTTGTTGAAGCTGCTGCTGCAATGTATGTGAATAATGGTAATAAGGTCATAATCAAGGTTATAATGGTGGTAAATGAGGGGGGCATTCCAAGAAAGAGAGGCCTATTTGTACCTATTGTGGTCTCACTGGTCATATAGCAGATAAGTGCTATAAGTTCCATGGTTACCCTCCAAGGTAGCCTTTCCATTCACTTAGCAAGGTGTGTTCTTTGATCTTGCAAGAAGAAAAGAGAAGGAATATAGGTCATGGTGTTAATATGGTCTATCTTGTTGAAGCTGCTGCTGCAATGTATGTGAATAATGGTAATAAGGTCATAATCAAGGTTATAATGGTGGTAAATGAGGGGGGCATTCCAAGAAAGAGAGGCCTATTTGTACCTATTGTGGTCTCACTGGTCATATAGCAGATAAGTGCTATAAGTTCCATGGTTACCCTCCAAGGTATAAACCAAAAGGGGGCAATAATGTCATGGCTAATCAAGTTTTTGGGAATTTTGGAAATTTTGATGTTCTTGCTACCTCAAATACTCATCAGATTAATGGTGGTCTACCTAATATTGGCCTTCAATCAGAACTTGGTCCTGCATCACAGAATACTCTTGATGCTCCATTTGGAGGTGTTTCTTTGCAACTTGGTCCACAGCCTTCCTTGTCTCAGTGTCCAATATCTTAGGCACAATGTGAGCAGTTGCTTAATTTCTTGAAACTTTATTTAGCATCTGGATCAAGCAATGGTACTTAAACTCTCCATCAAGCTGCTTTAGTGATGGCACTTGTTGTTCTTGCTCAATCCCTCATAGCTTCCAGTTCCACTACACCTTCTTGTTCTTCCAATTTTTCAGGTAATCCATATTAGATACCACCAAACCTTTCTTATTCCATTTTTTCTGCTCAAGTTGTTAATAGGCATGCATACAAATCTAATGATTGGATTATAGATACTGGGGCTACTGATCATATGGTTCATTCTGTCTCTCAGCTTACTTCTGTAACTTCTATTGTTCAATCTTGTGTCTATTTGCCAAATGAGGAGGAAGCCTTAGTCACACAAACAGGCATTGTACAAATTTTTTACACTCTCACACTTACTGGGGTTTTGTGTGTTCCTTCCTTCAGTTTCAATTTAATTTCTGTTAGCAAACTTACCAAGAATCTTTATTGTTGCCTTATTTTTTTTGAGAATTGTTGTTTTATCCAGGACGTTGCTCAATGGAGCACGATTGGTCTGGGTAAAGAATGCAATGAGTTGTATTTGCTACAAGATTCTACTCCTCACACTGTTCTTGCTGTTAATGTTGGTCATTCTTCTTCAGAACTATGGCACAGTAGGCTAGGTCACCCTTCTTATTCCAAATTTTCTTTGTTAAAAGATGTTGTAGATGTTGTTGTTTCAAATAAAATAGATTCTTGTGATATTAGTCACTATTCCAAACAGAAAAGACTTCCTTTTTCTTCTTGTACTCATGTATCCAATAAGCCTTTTGAGCTAATTCATTGTGACCTATGGAATCCTTCTGCTACTTGTACTCTTGATAGATTTATATTTTTCTTAATCATAGTGGATGATTTTACAAGATGCACTTGGCTTTATCTTCTCAAACATAAATCTAATACTCAATTTTTACTTCCTCAATTTGCAACTGTCGCTAAAACTCAATTTGATAGTTAAATCAAAACCATCAGAAGTGATAATGGTACTGAATTTCTTCAAAAAGATTTCTTTCAATCCAATGGTATTTTGCATCAATTGTCTTGTGTTGATACTCCTTAACAAAATACAATTGTTGAGAGACAACATCAACACAATCTTAATGTTGCAAGAGCCTTGAAATTTCAATCCAAGGTACCTTTATGCTTCTGGGGTGATTGCATTTTGACAGTAGTTTACTTACTTAACAGGACTCCTTCCAAATCTTTGGGAAACAAAAGCCCTTATGAACTTCTTTTCAATTCTGTACCTACTTATGCTCACTTGAAATGCTTTGGTTGCTCATGTTTTGCTTCCACTCTTTCACATAATAGGCACAAATTTGTACCTAGGGCCAGGAAATGTGTGTTCTTAGGTTATCCCTATGGCATTAAGGGTTATAAGGTTTTAAATCTTAAGTCTAACTCTATTTTCATCTCTAGAGATGTCATATTTTATGAGCACATATTTCCTTATGTTGCTTATGTTCAACCTTTAGCCTCTTATTTGGATAATTTTGTTTTTCCTCATTATATTCCCGATTCATCTATTACTCCTATCTTTGTTTTTGATGTTGATTCTGTACCTAGTCAACCTTCATCTTCCACTCTTTTGATCACTACTTCTTTTTATTCTTCTCTGGCAGTCCCTACTCATCCTCCTACTGAGTCTTTAGATGCTCCTTTAAATGTTACTAAGTCTACAGACCTCACTTCTTTACCTATACCTCTTGTATCTTCACCCTCTACTCTTGAACCTCCTGTCCTAAGAAGGTCTGTCAGACCATATTATCCTCCTGCTACTTTTCTAATTACTCATGTAAGTTAGTTAGTACCAAAACTGCTTCTAGTTTGCCATATGATGTTTCAGAGAATTTGAGTTACTCTCATCTTGGTCCTACTTTCCATTCCTTTGTTATGGCATTCACTACAACTCCATAAGAACTTGCTTCTTTTCATCAAGCATTTCAATTTTCTGAATGGATGGGTGCCATGGCCAAAGAAATTACTTCTTGGAACTTAATAATACTTGGACATTGACACAATTACCTCCAGGTAAGTCACCTATAGACTGCAAGTGGGCGTATAGGATAAAGTATCAGCCATATGGCACTATTGAGAGGTATAAGGCTCATCAGGTTGCCAAGGGTTTTACTCAAAAGCATGACTTGGATTATTCAGAGACCTTTTTACCTGTTGCTAAATCTGTTTTAGTCAGGATTGTTATTTCTTCGACTGCTATGAAAGGGTGGTTCTTGCATCAGATGGATGTTAACAATGCATTTCTCCATGGAGATTTGCTTAAAGATGTTTACATGTTTCTCCCACCTAGTTTTCATAGTAAGGGGTAGAATCTAGTTTGCAAGTTGAATAAAAGCCTTTATGGTCTTAAGCAGGCCTCTAAGCAATGGTTTGAGAAATTCTCTACCACAATTCTGCAGATGGGATTCATTTAGTCAAGATCTGATTACTCATTGTTTTTTTTTTTTCTTTTGGTAATTGTTTTATTCATTGTTCACTCGCACACAAGGTTCTTCTTTTATAGTGCTCTTAGTGAATGTGGATGATATCTTACATACTGGAAACAATCCCACTTGTGTTGATAATTTGAAGAAGTTACTTGATGCAAGTTTGGCTTGAAAGATCTTGGATCTTTAAGATATTTCTTACCAAAGGAAATATGCCTTAGAAATTATAAAAGACACGATGTTCATTGGTTCTAAACCAGTTAAGTTTCCTATGGAGCAAAGCTTGAGTTTATCTAAGTATGAAGGTAAACCTTTTGCAAACCCTACACAATTCAGAAGGCTGATTGGAAGATTATTGTATTCGACCTTGACAAAACCTGACATCACTTATGTTGTTCATAGGTTGAGTTAGTTTATGTCACAGCCAAGGGAACCTCACTTGCTTGCAGCTAACAGGGTACTTCAGTACATTAAAGGTTCACTAGGGAAATGGATTTTCTTTCCAAGCAATTCGAATTTGCATATCAAATCTTTATGTGATGAAGATTGGGCAGGATGCCCTGATACCAGGAGATCATTAACAAGTTATGCAGTTTACTTGGGTGAATCTTTGATATCTTGGAAATCAAAGAAGAAAGGAGTGGTTTCAAAGTCCTTATCTGAGGTTGAGTACAAGGCAATGGCTAGTGTAGCTTGTGAAATTACTTGGGTCTTGCAATTGTTCAAGGATTTGAAGATTGATCATCCTAGGCCAGCTATGCTATTCTGTGACAATCAAACAACATTGTACATAGCTGCTAATCTAGTCTTCCATGAGAGGACAAAGCATATTGAGGTAGATTGCCACTTGGTGAGAGACAAGATTATGGAAGGCATGATTAAAACTTTCCACATTGCAACAAATTCACAAGTAGCAGATATATTTACCAAGGCATTGGACTTCTTATCTTTTGCAAGACTGTCAGATAAGTTAGGCCTAGAGGATATTTTTACTCCAAAACAAATGAAGTCAACTTCCTCAATTCAAGTCATAGAACTTAAGGTTCATGACTTGAGGGGGAGTGTTGGGACTGATGCAAACCACTAAATAGCAAGATGACATAAACGACAATCAAGATCATAAGCAGAAGAAGGAAACGATACACTACAAGTTTGATGGATTAGCACGTGTGAAGGAAAGAAGGAAAATCAATTAGAAGCTCCAGCTGTCATGTTCTTATTGGTGTAGTCATAGTGGCAGTTATGCTGTTAGAGTAGTTAGTTTTGGCGCCATTTTGCTTCTCTGTTTCTTTATACATGTGTATATTTATTGACTAGCTTGTAAACTAACATTACTTGATTACTGAATGGAATGAATTGAGGAGTTTTCTTTCACTCTCTAGAAACTTCCTTTCTTTACAGTTTGGAATAAAGTAAGCAAAATGCCGAGTAGAAATCGGTTTGTAATGGTTACTCAAAATGCTTTTTAACTTTTTCTATATTAAAAAAAAATGATGCTTTTAAGTTTGGTTAATAACTAAAAAGTCTTATAGTTCAACTAACATCATTTGATTTACACACACACACACACACACACACAAAAAAAGATTAAGAAGAAGAAGAAGAAGAAAGATGCTTTTTAAGTTTGGTCAATTACTTAAAACTATCTCGTGTCTCAACTAACACCATCTAGTGCAAGGCTAGCCCAACTACCATTAGACAAAAAGGGCCCCAAGTGGAAAAGACCCCAAATTTTAACCATTAGTCTCACATAGAAGTCAAAAGATAATAAATAAATAAATAAATAAATAAAATAATTAATAAAAATGTTAAAGTTATTATAGATTTTGCTACTTAAAGCATAAAAACTGATGTGGCTATAGATAATAATTAGTAGATTCCAATCATAAATGCATGTTTGAATTTTTTTATTGTAATTAATGATATATCAATTTATCTATCCTACTATTTAAGGGACTTTTTGGATTCCTCATTTTTTTTTGTGCCTAAAATACCCTTATCATACCTACTTACAAGTTTTCAACTAATAGGGATAAATATGTAAATTAAAATTCTTACACTTTAAGACCCACAAACTCATGTACGTTTTGCAGTTTCTATTTCACTTTCTATCTCTCATTCTTTTTCAGATTAAAGACATTTATGGCACGTTTGGCACACTGTAATGATTATTACATGGGAATATGAATAAGTATTACAAGGAATACATCGAGTTGGAATGTAATAAGTATTACTATTCATTAGTTTGGTGACCATTTAGGAATAAAATTCTGAATATGCATCAACAATTTAATAGAGTATAAAAAGAATGAGTAATTAAATTATTTTTAAGTCAAATTTCCTAAAATACACTTATTTTAAGGGTGTTCAAAATAGAGCTAATAATTAACAACAAGGAAAATTTATTTTCTTTCCTTTTGAAGATATGACAACTAATGGCTTTTTAGGAAATTTCTTTAAAAAATTATTGCATAAGGTGAAGGAATAGATATTCAATACTTTTGATAGGCAATAGTTATTCTTCATTATAAAGAATAGCTATTCATAAAAAATAACTATTCATTGTAATAAAAACATAACCAAACAACCGAATAGTTATGCCATACGAATAAATATTACATTACAGTATCTATTACAATTTACCAAACATGCCCTTAGTTTAGCTCTACATCCACTTTTCTTTTTCTTTAGATTAAAGACATTTATTGTCAGAGGCTCCAACAAATTTTCAGGTTCTATCTTTTGCAAGTTCCTCTTTGTTTTGTTTTGTTTTCTTTTCTTTATGATTGACTTTCTTTGAGTTTTACTTTTTTTTTTTTTAAATGTAATTTTGAAATGAATGATTCATTCATATACTCTACCACTATACTTCTTAATGAATTGTCATTTCATGTTGTAGGTATTGTGATCCAAAGACAAGGTTGCTTTATGCTACAAAAGAAGCATTCAAAATCATTTGTGAACAGTTAAACATGTATGGCTTCCCTTACCTCCTTTAGTAGCCTCTGTTTACATTTTATTTAAAAAATTTGAATTGAAATAAAAATAGTTACCACAATACTTCCTAATTAATGATCAAAATATAAATCATCAATTACTATTTCCTTCTCCATCCTCACTTTTTTTTTCCTTCTTCATATTTTTTTTCTTTTTAAGAAAGTTTTTTTTACCATCATTGTATATGTTTTTGGCATTAAAATTATTTTTATTTTTTTACCATCATTGTATATGTTTTTGGTGTTAAATTTTTTTATTTAGGTATGTAGCAACCTTCAGTTCTACTTTTTTTTTTTTTTTTTTTTTATTTTTATATGTATCACGTTAACTCCCTTTTTTCTTTTTCTTTTTTTTAAATGTTGTTTTGAAATTTTAACTCCTTTTTTTTTTTTTTAGTTATTTATTAAATAGTTGATGATGTGGTGATAAGATTTTAAAGAGTATGATAGAGTTAAATTCTAAAAAATCTTTATCTTTATTTTGAATAATTTTAATTGGATTTTCAAGAAAAATGATCTCATCAAAATTTAAATCAAATACAAACTTTAACAAACTTATGCTATTATCTTTAATAACACGCACGCTAACTTTGGTTTGTTGATTAAAGTTTTTTTTTAGATACTTGGTTTAATCCTAATTCTTTTATCTCTTTCAGGTTCACGTACACACAAATTTTTTGGATTGCATTGAGGAGTCATTGGAATGGAATATTAGATAAGTTCGGGTGAGAGACTTTACAAGAATTATTATATGTATTAAACCTCACATAAAGTGGTTGTTATCTAAGAAATTGTTGTAAAAAAATTTCTTTTGTAATAGAAATATATTTATCATTTGTATAATTCTATGTCAAATTCAATTTAAAATTTTTTCCGTAAGTATTAATTTACTACATAAAAAATGTTACATACCTTTTTCTCAATTTTAAAGGTTGTTGATGTTGTTGATATATTTGAAATTTAAACTATTTTTAACTTTTGTTATGGTTGTGTAGTAAGTGGCAAACTTTTAGGACTAAAAAACTAAATTTTGGATTAAACAAGAATTGATAAATGTTATTAAATTTTTTTAAAAAGAACAACAACACCAAAAGAAACGTGTATCTCCTGCCATAAAATTTGAAATGCAAGCTTTTATTTACTTATGTTATGGATGTGTAGTAAATGACTAAATTTTAGGATTACACAAAAAATGATAATTGCCATACATAAAAGTTGAAAAAAACAACAACATTAACAACACCAAAAAAAGGGGGGGGGGGGGGGGAACCATGGATGTGTAGTTACTAAATTTTAGGATCTTTGTAGGAGCATTTCCTTTAACAAAAAACTTATTAATTTGAGGAATGATATGTCCACAACATTTTTATAACAAATCCTAAGTGACAAGTTGTTACTAATTGTTATTATTAGGGCAAAAAAGTAATCTTAGTATTATGTTCAAATTTGAACCAATAACAACTAAACACCTATGATTTGTTGTAAAAATGTTATGGACGTAGCACCTCTCTATTAATTTACTTACGTAACTTATAAAAATGCAATATAAGTACTGATAATCATAGTTTGTCAATTTTAAACTCATTGGATACTCAACTATTGTAAAAATTAGTAGAAGCATCCAAATCTCAATCCAAAAATGCAAGCCATGTATCAGGTGGTTGGGTTGTTTTTAAACATGGGATAGAAAGTGGGATTTTTTTTTTTTTTAAATAGTACATTGATAGAATATGGGATTTTTTTAAAAGTGTAGTTTTTTTTTTTTTTTTTTTGATAAACTTTTAAATAAGGATAGGGTCACACCAATTCCCCACCTTAATCTTTTAAATTTCTCTAAAATTTGGCCTTTTATTTTCTTCCAAAATCAGATATGTTAGTGCCTAAATATAAGGCTATAGTAGTAGTTTTATAATAGGATTATTTTTTTTTTCCAAATTATGGAAGAGATTTAAAAGAAAAAAAAAAAGAGGAAAACGTGAATTTGGGTTTTAAAAAAAAGGGTGGTCAGGTAGTTTTTAAATGTGGGATAGAAAGTGGGATTTTTTTAAATAGTACATGGATAGAACATGGGATTTTTTTTAAACGTGTAGTTTTTTTTTTTTTTTGATAAACTTTTAAATGAGAATAGGGTCACACTAGTTCCCCACCTTAATCTTTTAAATTTCCCTAAAATTTAGCCTTCTATTTTCTTTCTAAATCAGATATGTTAGTGCCTAAATATAAGGATACGGATGGAGAAGTTATAGTAGTGGTTTTATAGTAGAGTTTTTTTTTCCCCAAAATATGGAAGAGATTTAAAAGGAAAAAAAAAAGTAAGGAAAACGTAAATTTGAACTTAAACGTGAATTTAGATGCTGTTCATACTGCTATGAACTTAAACTACATTTAGTGTACTTTTGTTCAATAAAAAATTTAGAAGAACAACATTGACTAATTAAAATAAAAGTTCATTATTATTCCTATTGGGTTTTTGCTAAACCACCTTTAATAATACTTTATAGTCTTTTTTTTTTTCTTCTCAACAAACAAGCATGAAGTTTTTGTACATTTTTTTTCTAGATACTTCTAATCATTAATTCCAAATTGTATTAGCCTTTTGTTAAGGTTAAAGCACCATTTAATACTTTATTTAAAAAAAAAATCTCAAAATACAATTGTGGTTTTATACAATTAACGTGTATCTTTTGCCATAAAATTTTCAATTTAAGCTTTTATTTACTTATGTTATGGATGTGTAGTAAATGGCTAAATTTTAAGATTAAAAAAACTACATTTTAGGATTAGACAAAAAATGACAATTGTCATACATAAAATTTGAAAAAAAGAACAACATCAACAACACCAAAAAGGAAAAAACACCAAAAAAAAAAAAAAAAAAACATGGATGGGTAGTTACTAAATTTTAGGATCTTTTTAGGAGCATTTCCTTTAACAAAAATCTTACTAATTTACTACTCCATAGAAAATGTTACGTACCTTATAAAATGATAGCCTTTGAGTACGCGCTCACATGCGTGTTTGGAGGCTTTTCTATTTTTTGGGTAAGAATTAATTTAGAGTATTTATTATAATTTGGGATTACTACATTTTTCAATCCAAAAAAAAAAAACCTAGGGGTGTGATGAGTATCATGTGTGGAGAAATAATTTTTATCACACCCCTAGCTTTTTTTGTGATTGAAAAATCTAGTAATCCCAAATTATAATAAATACTCTAAATTAACTCTTACCCAAAAATAAAGAAGAACCTCTGAGCACGAGTGTGCTCAAAGGCTAGTAACCAATAAAAATTGTAGCATCACTCATAAATATTTCTCTGTGTGGGCTATGCTTTTGGCTTGTTTTCTCTCATAAACATAAACAAAAATCTCTCTCATCAAAGCAACACTTATAGTAGTACTTTGATAGAACCTATAGTAGTAGCTCTTGGAAACCAGTAATAGTATTGTAGTATAGGTTTTATCAAAAGCAAAAGAAGTTGTGCCAAGTACACAACATTTTCACAACAACTAAGGAATTAGACCCTCATAGATCAAAATAAAATATTAGATTGAGATCTATTACAATTTGTAATAAGGATGTTGTGAAAATGTTGTGAAATTTTGTTATGTCCATATAATTTTTCAAACAAAAAAGAATAATTTCTCAACCAAATCCAATAGATAGCGTTTCATTTAGTTGTATTGTGTTCTTTAACCAATTCATTGAGTAATTTGATAAATTCATCTTTATTTATGCAAGTTGAGACTATTAAATAATTTTTTGATTTATTTTAAAAGAAAATAATTTTACAGTCAAGGAAGCTATAATAGTACATTTTATAAATCAGTTGCTATTGATGTACACATGAATTCTTTTTATTCTAGCTATTATAATTCTATAGATAGGTGGGTTCCAGTTATCATTCTATTTATATGCCTTGTGGGCAATAAAGAATAAGTGCAAGACAACAACAATCCAGTGTTGGTTACCAAAACAAAAAACAAATCAGTGTCATAGCTAGGCCCAAGCATAACNATAAGTTTAAATCAAATACAAACTTTAACAAACTTATGCTATTATCTTTAATAACACGCACGCTACACTTGAATTAATTTTTTTATACTTTTTTTATATTTTTTATTTTTTTTTGGATTGCATTGAGGAGTCATTGGAATGGAATATTAGATAAGTTGGGTGAGAGACTTTACAAGAATTATTATATGTATTAAACCTCACATAAAGTGGTTGTTATCTAAGAAATTGTTGTAAAAAAATTTCTTTTGTAATAGAAATATATTTATCATTTGTATAATTCTATGTCAAATTCAATTTAAAATTTTTTCCGTAAGTATTAATTTACTACATAAAAAATGTTACATACCTTTTTCTCAATTTTAAAGGTTGTTGATGTTGTTGATATATTTGAAATTTAAACTATTTTTAACTTTTGTTATGGTTGTGTAGTAAGTGGCAAACTTTTAGGACTAAAAAACTAAATTTTGGATTAAACAAGAATTGATAAATGTTATTAAATTTTTTTAAAAAGAACAACAACACCAAAAGAAACGTGTATCTCCTGCCAAAAATTTGAAATGAAGCTTTTATTTACTTATGTTATGGATGTGTAGTAAATGACTAAATTTTAGGATTACACAAAAAATGATAATTGCCATACATAAAAGTTGAAAAAAAAACAACATTAACAACACCAAAAAAAGGGGGGGGGGGGGGGGGAACCATGGATGTGTAGTTACTAAATTTTAGGATCTTTGTAGGAGCATTTCCTTTAACAAAAAACTTATTAATTTGAGGAATGATATGTCCACAACATTTTTATAACAAATCCTAAGTGACAAGTTGTTACTAATTGTTATTATTAAGGCAAAAAAGTAATCTTAGTATTATGTTCAAATTTGAACCAATAACAACTAAACACCTATGATTTGTTGTAAAAATGTTATGGACGTAGCACCTCTCTATTAATTTACTTACGTAACTTATAAAAATGCAATATAAGTACTGATAATCATAGTTTGTCAATTTTAAACTCATTGGATACTCACTATTGTAAAAATTAGTAGAAGCATCCAAATCTCAATCCAAAAATGCAAGCCATGTATCAGGTGGTTGGGTTGTTTTTAAACATGGGATAGAAAGTGGGATTTTTTTTTTTTTTAAATAGTACATTGATAGAATATGGGATTTTTTTAAAAGTGTAGTTTTTTTTTTTTTTTTTTTGATAAACTTTTAAATAAGGATAGGGTCACACCAATTCCCCACCTTAATCTTTTAAATTTCTCTAAAATTTGGCCTTTTATTTTCTTCCAAAATCAGATATGTTAGTGCCTAAATATAAGGCTATAGTAGTAGTTTTATAATAGGATTATTTTTTTTTTCCAAATTATGGAAGAGATTTAAAAAGAAAAAAAAAAGAGGAAAACGTGAATTTGGGTTTTAAAAAAAAGGGTGGTCAGGTAGTTTTTAAATGTGGGATAGAAAGTGGGATTTTTTTAAATAGTACATGGATAGAACATGGGATTTTTTTTAAACGTGTAGTTTTTTTTTTTTTTTGATAAACTTTTAAATGAGAATAGGGTCACACTAGTTCCCCACCTTAATCTTTTAAATTTCCCTAAAATTTAGCCTTCTATTTTCTTTCTAAATCAGATATGTTAGTGCCTAAATATAAGGATAGGATGGAGAAGTTATAGTAGTGGTTTTATAGTAGAGTTTTTTTTTCCCCAAAATATGGAAGAGATTTAAAAGGAAAAAAAAAAGTAAGGAAAACGTAAATTTGAACTTAAACGTGAATTTAGATGCTGTTCATACTGCTATGAACTTAAACTACATTTAGTGTACTTTTGTTCAATAAAAAATTTAGAAGAACAACATTGACTAATTAAAATAAAAGTTCATTATTATTCCTATTGGGTTTTTGCTAAACCACCTTTAATAATACTTTATAGTCTTTTTTTTTTTTTCTCTCACAAAACAAGCATGAAGTTTTTGTACATTTTTTTTCTAGATACTTCTAATCATTAATTCCAAATTGTATTAGCCTTTTGTTAAGGTTAAAGCACCATTTAATACTTTATTTAAAAAAAAAATCTCAAAATACAATTGTGGTTTTATACAATTAACGTGTAACTTTTGCCATAAAATTTTCAATTTAAGCTTTTATTTACTTATGTTATGGATGTGTAGTAAATGGCTAAATTTTAAGATTAAAAAAACTACATTTTAGGATTAGACAAAAAATGACAATTGTCATACATAAAATTTGAAAAAAAGAACAACATCAACAACACCAAAAAGGAAAAAACACAAAAAAAAAAAAAAAAAAACATGGATGGGTAGTTACTAAATTTTAGGATCTTTTTAGGAGCATTTCCTTTAACAAAAATCTTACTAATTTACTACTCCATAGAAAATGTTACGTACCTTATAAAATGATAGCCTTTGAGTACGCGCTCACATGCGTGTTTGGAGGCTTTTCTATTTTTTGGGTAAGAATTAATTTAGAGTATTTATTATAATTTGGGATTACTACATTTTTCAATCCAAAAAAAAAAAACCTAGGGGTGTGATGAGTATCATGTGTGGAGAAATAATTTTTATCACACCCCTAGCTTTTTTTGTGATTGAAAAATCTAGTAATCCCAAATTATAATAAATACTCTAAATTAACTCTTACCCAAAATAAGAAGAACCTCTGAGCACGAGTGTGCTCAAAGGCTAGTAACCAATAAAAATTGTAGCATCACTCATAAATATTTCTCTGTGTGGGCTATGCTTTTGGCTTGTTTTCTCTCATAAACATAAACAAAAATCTCTCTCATCAAAGCAACACTTATAGTAGTACTTTGATAGAACCTATAGTAGTAGCTCTTGGAAACCAGTAATAGTATTGTAGTATAGGTTTTATCAAAAGCAAAAGAAGTTGTGCCAAGTACACAACATTTTCACAACAACTAAGGAATTAGACCCTCATAGATCAAAATAAAATATTAGATTGAGATCTATTACAATTTGTAATAAGGATGTTGTGAAAATGTTGTGAAATTTTGTTATGTCCATATAATTTTTCAAACAAAAAAGAATAATTTCTCAACCAAATCCAATAGATAGCGTTTCATTTAGTTGTATTGTGTTCTTTAACCAATTCATTGAGTAATTTGATAAATTCATCTTTATTTATGCAAGTTGAGACTATTAAATAATTTTTTGATTTATTTTAAAAGAAAATAATTTTACAGTCAAGGAAGCTATAATAGTACATTTTATAAATCAGTTGCTATTGATGTACACATGAATTCTTTTTATTCTAGCTATTATAATTCTATAGATAGGTGGGTTCCAGTTATCATTCTATTTATATGCCTTGTGGGCAATAAAGAATAAGTGCAAGACAACAACAATCCAGTGTTGGTTACCAAAACAAAAAACAATCCAGTGTCATAGCTAGGCCCAAGCATAACAGAGCCCACATTCACTACAGCCCTACACATGTGGCCACACTTCTCCCAAAACCAGATCAAACAATATCAGGTGGCACTTATTTGGCTCTAAAATTAAAAATAAAATAAAAAATCACACATCATCTTCTCCATTCTTCTTTCATTCCTTTTTTTTTTTTTTTTTGGTAATTTTTCATGCTTTGAGGACAAATATTGGCTTAATTGGAGATATAATGTGTTTTGTTAAAGATTAATAGAGATCTTTGGAAGGGGAGGCTCGATCCCATTTGAAGCCTTAGGCAAAGCCATAAAAAGTTCATTTAGTTTGCAAAATATGCCCACTGCCCACATTAAGTGCTCGGCCTTTTCTTTTGGGGTCTTCTTCTCGGGGTCCAGAATTGTGTTGAAGTTTGCAAAATGTAATGAGGGCCTGTTATTTCTTTAGGTATTGAATTTAATTCACTAATTGAGACCTGATAAGCATTTAAATTTTAAAGCAATGTCTTCTTAATTATATCATAAATTTCTATTTACTCAAAAATATCTTAAATAGTAGTAATTGCTTACCCTACAAAAAGAGTCCTTGAAAATGTAAAACAAGCCTGTGCATTTCTTATCACTGGTCTGTTTGGATTGAACTTATTGTGCTGAAACTGAACTGAAAACAAATACTGTAGCAAAATAATTTTTAAATGTGTAAATAGTAGTGACCATTTTAATATTTTAGTGCTAAACAGTGTCAAACAGTACATAAACAGCGTTTTTTTTGTCTCCTAAACAGTTTCAAAAAAAAAAAAAAAAGGAAAATTGCAAAACGCGAAACGTGGACTCAGCTTTCAGCTGAGTCCAAACGGCCTCATTGTCACAAGCCATTTACAAATACTTTGCTTATAAATAGCACCATTTTTCTAATCTATTCTCCTATAATTTGACCAAGAACTATCAAACTATATAAAAGTAAAACCCATAGGATAAATATTTAATCACCAAGAGATTATAGTTAGCTAAAGACATTGCCAATATTGGACTTCTTACAGAACGCTGTCCATCGGTCCAAGTACTTATGATCAGGCTTGCTGCATTTGAGTTATTGCCTTAACAGTGATTGTGAAGCCCTTCTTCTGTCCAACATGATCGAAGGACAAAACACTAGGAGAGGCCATAATGGAGAATCCCATGGGCGGTCTGGCAGCAAAGAAACACACTCTTGCCAGGACCAACGTTTGTGACTGTCCTATTAAGTATTAACAATCACAGTGCCACTGAGTTTGTGGATTGCTATGGATGGGTAGTTGAGGTAATTGAATGCAGTTGGTAGTGCTTTTGGACACTTGAATTTTGGGTCAACTCTCTGGAGTGAACTACCAGTGCTGCATAAGTAGAGAAGGTAGTCTGTATATGAGGCATCATATACTAGACCAGGGTCTGCTGCTTTTGTGGGGCGCAAGTGGCCAGACCCATATGCAAATGGTGTAGCTACATTGCCAGATTCATCACTCAAAGGCTAACCCAAGTTGTTTTTTAATCCAGCTGCGAAGTATGAATGTGAAACATTAGAATATGTGAGCCATAGCAAGGAAACTAAAGTACTTACAACTAGAGCTTAATTAAGACATACATATATAAAATAGGGATTACAAAGTCCATTTCATGTTTAAGATTAAATTTTTTGGATAATTTGGTACAGAGCGCTAACTCATTTAAAATTTTAAATATTATAACAGTTTGTACACCTTTAAATTTAATCTATTTATGAAACAGATCAATTTCAAATACTTTAAATAAAAAAGACTAACGCTTTCATTTACCCAATTCAGGAAATGTAGTAACATATTCACACATTTATACCTGTTGTCATGAGGGCAGATCTTAGTGCAGCACTACACCAAGTAGGGTGAACTGCTTTGAGAAGTGCAGCTGCAGCAAACACATGAGGGCAAGCCATTGAAGTTCCAGAGAGTATATTGTACTTAACAATTCAGTGATCTTGATGTGGCAACATTGTAGGAGGATTGGCCTCACTCCATGCTACCAGAATATTCAGTCCTGGAGCTATGATATCAAGTTTCGAAGCAAACCAATAATTGAAGGTACTAAAATTAAATCCATATTGTATGGATTTAGTTATGTTAAATCTGTATGCTAGTAAAAAACTAAGGGGGACTTTTGTGATGCTCCAATTTGATTGATTATGTGATGTGTGTGGGTGTGTAATAAGTCTCACATCAAGTATTTACTAAGTAGATTTGGGTTTTATTAACAACTACAAGGAGCCTCAATTGTGACTAGTTCTTTTGAGGTATAGTATAGATGTGGGTAGCGCTTTTCCTTGGGTTGTTACATATGGTATCAAAGCTGATCCAGTAACCCTGTGTGGGTTTAGAGACACTACCCCACAAAGTGGGCCCTAACGAGGACTTTAGGGATTTAAGTGGGGGAGATTGTGATGCCCCAATTTGATTGATTGTGTGATGTGTGTGGATGTGTGATGAGTCCCACATCGGGTGTTTACTGGGTAGATCTGGGCTTTATTAACAACTACAAGGAGCCTCAATTGTGACTAGTCTTTTTGAGGTATAACGTAGATGTGGCTAGCGCTTTTTCTTGGATCATTACAACTTTGATATCAAAGAAAATAAACAATATGGTTGAAATTTTTTTATCTACCTTGAGAATATTAGACTCAATAAAATTAGGACCTCTACTTGTTAAAGCGGCTATGACAGGTGCTGGCGTGGTATGTATTAAGGTTTTCCCAGGTATGATACTTGCGACTGGATTCTTGGTAGAGATGGTGTGTTGATAAATTTTCATTGCATGGTCATAAGTCACTGCATGCGGTGGCCGGAAGCACATGAGCATCACATACTAACTCAGCTCCAATTGTTGGACTGTTTCCAAGTACAAAACCTGCACCACCAGCTCTTTTCACTTCTATGCCTATTCCAATTCTTGTCCCACTGCCTTTCATGCACAACACTATCTTTCCCTTGGCTTTCTGGGGTGAAATAGAACCAGGAAGGCATTGTCTGTAAAACAAGTTATTAACTAAAATGAAAAATCTGTCTTTGTATTCAAATAAAACTAAAGCCGAAGCTAGAGAGAAACATTACCTTAAGTCGTCTTTGGTCACTTATGGGTTAGCTAAATCTCCTGCGTAAACTAACGGGTGCATCTTTTTCTCCAGCATGTATGGAGTCACAGTTTGGCCCTAGCAATAATTAAAAACAAAATTGTGAAACCAACCCAAGGTGTATAAATCATTTAAGAGACCTAACAACAGAAAAAGAAAAAGAACGTATTAGTACATGTTTGATTAATTGATCAATGCAAATTGTAGTGATATGAACCTCCAAAAGACATCATACATTAATAGTGAAAATATACAATTGGTCCCTTAATTTTGGTCGAAGTGATACTTTAATTCCTGAAATTTAAATTGTGCACACCTAAAATGAGACTGCTATCTAGGCCTCACTCAGGTCCATAACTTATTTGTTTAGTGGGTATGGATTTCCTACTATGGGTCGTTCCCAGCACAAACACTCAATGAGATCACTTTTCTCCTTCTATGCTGCTACCTTTTTTTTTTTTTTTTTTTTTTTTTTTTCACCCTTTCTTTTTCTCTAGAAACTCTTTCAACCTCCCTTCTCTTTCTCCCACCTCTCTTATTTATAGCACTCTGATTAGTGGGGTGTTATGATTGCTTTTGCAATTAGTGCAATGAGAGGTCCAATATCAACAGTCATAAGTGGGTGGTTAGGTGGGAGTGGGTTGGGGTGAAGGTGGCTTTGGAACTTGGCTCCCACTTCATCAATCATGCCCGGCAGCGATGCTTCTAGGTATTGCCAGGCACGTGCATGATGGATGTTCGGACGTT